>NC_064644.1:407204290-407507320 GCF_023864345.2 Schistocerca serialis cubense | reverse complement strand
TTCTGTTACGTTGCGCACAATAACAGTGGAATATTTATCCTGACGGCCGAAAGCCAACTATGAAAAGAAAATTTAAAAATGCTTATTACATGTTAAATAGTAAAAATGGGCGTATTGGTGTTTCATTTATCAAACATTAAATTCTAGAATCCTACACTCAGTACAAATTTTTATGTCTCATGTTTGGCATCGAGTCAGCACACGTCCCCGTAATTAAATTGCAATAATATTTATTATGTGAGTTACAAGATCAAATAGCAAAAAATTAGAGATACAGGTTATTTCGGGAAAAAATGCCACTTATGCCTTGGGACGCGCTAATGCCAACACCAAGCAAACAAAACGACCCCGCAAACGATACCACTACCACGTACATCTACGCCTGCCACTCTCGGGAGCTGCCTTCGGAATAAATCACTTCTTTGTTAAATGCAAGTAAGAGCCAGAAATGACCACAACTTGATTTTTATTTTTTATTTACTTAGATGTCTGGTTAGTTAGGACCTAACTGAGGAACAAACCTCCAATGTCATGGAACGTGTCAGTACATGAAATTACAACATAAAAGTAATAACCGATAAAAAAATGTTTATGAACCCAAAAAAGTCATAAGTTTAAGCAAACGCAATCAACAATATAACATAAGAATCAGCTCGATTCTTCAAGGAACTCCTCAACAGAATAGAAGGCGTGACCCATTAGGAAACTCTTCAGTTTCGATTTGAAAGTGCGTGGATTGCTGCTAAGATTTTTGAATTCTTGTTGTAGCTTACTGAAAATGGATGCAGCAGTATACTGCACACCTTTTTGCACAAGAGGAAGTCCGATCCAAATGCAAGTTGGATTCCTGCGGAGTATTAGCTGAGTGAAAGCTGCTTATTCTTGGGAATAAGCTGATATTATTAACAAGAAACAACATTGCAGAATACCGCCTGTTTCTGAGCCAAAAATATGCTTTTAGAATAGGAAGAGTTACCCCAAAATATAATTCCAGACGACATAAGTGAATGAAAGTAAGCAAACCAGACTAATTTTCGCGTGGCTAATCATCACTTACCTCAGATACCGTTCGAATCGTAAACATGGCTGCCGTAAGTCTTAACAAAATCCTGAACGTGGGTTTTCCATGACAGTTTACTATTATCTGAACACCTACAAATTTGAACTGTTCAGTTTCACTAATCATGTGCCCGTTCTGTGAAATTAAAACGTCGTGCTTTGTTGAATTGTGTGATAGAAACTAAAAACTGAGTTATTGTGATTTAGCGTTAGTTTATTTTCTACAATCCATGAACGTATGTCATAAACTGCACTATTTGAAACAGAGCCCATGTCGCACACATCCTTTACTACCAAGCTAGTGTCATCAGCGAAGAGAAATATTTTAGAGTTACCCATAATACTAGAGGGCATATCTTTATATAATAAGGACCAGGGGTGGCCCCAACACTGATCCATGAGGCTACCCCCCCCCCCCCCCGCCCCCAGATTAGACCAGACCCCACATCACAGCCAGTCTCAACACTGAATAGTGACCTTTTGCTGTCTGTTATTAAAGTAAGAGATTAACCAATTCTGTACATCTGACAGCAAATTATGTTACATAAAATGATCAATTATCCTTACATGCACAGCCTTTTCAATAACTTGAGCAAACACTGACAGCATAGAAATTGATCTAAAATTGTCTACATTATCCCTTTTTATAAAGCGGTTTTACTACTGAGTACTTTAATTCTTCAGGAAACTGACCATTCTTAAAGGATAAACTACAAATATGGCTAAGTACAGGGCTAACATGTGCAGCACAGTACTTTCCAGTAGTCTGGCTGGGGTCCTTCCATCGTCACAGACGTGTACGAGAACCATCACTCCAACGCACCGGATGCAGTACATACGGTCATATTGCTAATTGCTTCGGATTATAAGGGCAGCTAAACAGCTGTGATCACGTAAATTTTATTTCCAATGAGGTTGCACGCCACTGTAGATCTTTGAAAGTAGTGTCTTCTAGTGTTTGGTACGTAGACGTCAGTCGTCTGGCGTTATTTATATTAGATCGCGTAGCCATAAAAAGGGGCAGATTTGGATAACTGATCAATCTTATTAGTTAGGAAATTCATTTCTATCTTTTGATGTCCATTGGACATTGATATATAAACATTTGTAATATAAAGGGGTTTTAGTCTACAATAAATCTACAAGTGGAAACAGCATTTATCATTTGGTAGTTACTAGTTCCCTTAATCATTATCTCTGTTTATGCTGTAATTTATATGTTAAAGAGCAAGAAGGAGGAAATAATATCACCATTAAAGAGGTCCTAAGACCTGTTTCAGGGGGTAGTCAAACAGGGCCGAATCTTCATTTTCGCGTTCAGTATTTCTGTTAAGCACATTCATTTTACACCCGCCTGGAGCAGCATCTTGGGCCACTAGTCCGCCACCCATGCTTCCTTTTACTGCTAGTACCCCGTTTAGAACGTTCTGATGGAAAGTAACTCTCCAAGAGCATGAGAAATGTGTTAAGGAAAGCATTATATTTGTCATCTATGTTGTGTAATTATATGCGACATTTGTTTGAGTACAAAAGCATTTAGTGTTAAAATTTGTGCGTCATGGTCTGAAAGCCCATTCACCCTTTTACTAAAATGATACCCATCTATAGATGAAGAATGAATAAAAATATTGTCTGTGGTTGTGCTACTGTTCCCCTGCACCCTAGTTGGAAAAAATCTGCGTAAGATCATATGCTGCAATGTGAACTCTGCATTGTTGTACTTAAGTTTGGAGAATGACAAACACTTGTCAAATGTTAGCCGAAATAATTGCTTACTATCTTTCACACCTACAAAACTGTAAATTATAAATCACTCTAGTTCCTTAAGGGAAAAATAAAAAATTGATATCAGGCATTGCATGGGCTGGTATCTTCGGCTAGCAATGTTTGAACACACCGATATGTGCTACACTTGTATCTATATGTTGCAGCCATCGATATGAAGCTAACACCAAACACCACAGACGAAAAAAGGAAAGCTGTATCGATTGATTTTTTTTGGGGGGGGGGGGCGGCAGAGGGGGAGGGAGGGAGAGAGAGAGCAAAGCTATAAAACTAAATTTATTTAAACTCCCCACCATCCTCCTCCAATAACCATGGCGCATTGTATGACAACGGCTTGACCGCTCTGAACGTTTGTTACTCGAGCACGCGAACAGATTATACAATCTAGCGGCGCTGCGATCCGTCGCTCGTGTGAAGTGGCCCTTAGGGTAGTGTCCGTTGATGTACACCGATTGGCGGTTCGTTTCAGTTACAGGAAAACACGATTTTAATTTCTGTGACCAATACTTTAATATCTGTGTGTGCAGAGTTAAGTTATGCCCCCCTCCCTGGCATGTTACATAACTGATATACCTTCGATAAAGAAACAATACCGCCTAACTAACAAATATCCGATTTTTCGTATTTCAGTCAGATGCTCTTAACGCCATAATGCCGAATTTTTAATTATTTACGATGAAAAAATTATCTAAAACAATACCGCGTATGTGACAACAAATAGATCGCAATACTGCGCAACTGTACAGAATTAAATACCGAGTATCTACAATCTATGGATACTGTAAACAATACCGCGTAAATACAAAAGCGCGCGAAGCCACAGCACATTGTTACTGCCTTTTTACGTATTTAACAATGCTCGAAAATGTTTCCATGCTTGTAGCTTCATTCGTGATAATGGACAGCGATACAGATAACTATCTTTTTACTGAAAAAGAAATTGTTTCTCAGCTGAAACCAGCTTATGAAAGCGGAAAATCGTTCCTGAGAGTGACTGACAGCGTATTATTCACCTTCGAATGTTAGTAGCACCGCCAAGTGCCTTATTGGGTTATAAATCAGAACGCCCCCACTTCACTCGTTTTGTGCTTTATTCATTTCTGACAAAGATTTCTAGACTGTTCACTTTCTTGTAGGATCTCCCGTAAATGCAGAAAAAACAACAGGCGAGAAAAATCGTAACGCTGAAGTTACATTTACCGAAGAAGAATTAATTTCGTATATGGGATTCTCAGTTGATGTTCCTCCAACATCTAATGACGCAAGTAAATTTTCTTGCGATTCGCCGGCCGTAGTGGCCAAGCGGTTCTAGGCGCTACAGTCTGGAACCGCGCGACCGCTGCGGTCGCAGGTTCGAATCCTGCCTCGGGCATGGATGTGTGTGATGTCCTTAGGTTAGTTAGGTTTAAGTAGTTCTAAGTTATAGGGGACTGATGACCTCAGCAGTTAAGTCCCATAGTGCTCAGAGTCATCTTTCTTGCGATTACTGTTAATAGTATTACTGGTGCCATCGATCTCATAAATAAATGAATTCGAGCTTCATCTTTGTCTGCTTAAATTAATTTATAAATATTTTTCCACCTAGAAACTTCACTGGCTGTATCCAACAATGCTCAAAATGAAACCACAGTCAGTTTCTCCTAGAGGCGACAGTACTTCATACTCATTGCTATGCGATGGTGCTCATTGTTTGCCAAACACTCTGGCTAAATTGTTGAAAGATCACGGAAACAATAATGATGCTGACAGAGCAGGCCAAGAATTTTATGGTAACGTAAGCAGTGACAGGAAAAGGAAGTCTACACCAAATCCTGAAGATAGGAAGAAAAATACCAATAAAATTCTGAGAATGCGTGGACAGGCGTATATTGGATACAAAAGAAGGCGAATTGGTAAAAGCACTCATGATACTCCAAGAGAGGCACGAAAATTAGGTTCAACATTTACTTCGAAGATGGACCAGAAATCCATTCAAAGGAAGTGTCAATTTTCTGCTGATGATAGCCAGGCAGTATTTAACACATTTTGGGAAACGTCATGGGATCAGAGGAAGGTTTACGTTATCAACCTTGTGGACGTAATTCCAACCAAACGTCCAGGGATGAACACTGGCGAATCCAGGAGAAAACGGGCGCTCATTTATCATTTGAAAAATGAGCTGGGGAAACAAAGTATGCAAAAAGATGTTTGTCAATACTCTTGGGATTAAAGGATGGTCTGTCCGATATTTACTGGGTAATTCCACACATGGGATGAGTCCTGATACAGAATCTTCACGACTTAGAATCAAACAGACGAAGAAAGATGAGAGAACCTTCATGAAAGAATTCCTGAACTCTTCCGAAACTTCCGTCGCATTACTGCAGGATATCCTCCTCTAAGTTGTACCTTGAGCCTATTCTACAATTCAAACAGCTGTATGGACTATGTGGAAATATGTCATGCGAAGAAGGTTTCACCAGTAAGTCGGGCTACCTCTAACTTATTTTCCCCCAAGAGAGACCAGTGCGACTTGTGTTGTAGTTACAGGCTTGGTAACTCGAGTGAAGACGTGTGGAAGCAACACACACAACGGAAAGAGCAGGCAAATACGCAAAAAGATGCTGACAAGAAAGAAGCCCAGCAGAAGCTCTGCTCAGTGTACACCATGGACTTGATTACATAAAAGTTTTTGGAGAAAGGCCATACTCAGATGGAATGTGACTCAGTTCACAGTTCCATTCAGTGCAAGCTTAAAGGACGATGTTACACTTCCTAGTCTATACGTTATGATATCTAAAGAAGCTAGAAAAAAGCCACAGCCATACGAAGTCCTTTACCTAGATTATTCCTTTTTCATCAACTACGCAGAGAAAAGTTTGTGGCTGTACGGCTCAATTAGGCCTGGAAGAGCTGTAAAAAAATGAGCCTACAGCTACCAATCTCTGAGGGCGCTACTGTACCACCCAGATGATGGTATTTACTACAAGTGCTCTTTCAACGAGGTGTGGCAAGAACTACCGAGGTGTCAGAGGAAAATTCCTGGAGATCTTTGCTTCCAGAAACTACACAAGACAAAACCAAGAAACCCAAATGGGATCATTTACAACAACTTAAATCTGTTCTTCCTAAAGACTGTCATAGTTATGACAATATTCTTTATGAATGAAAATTATCGCAGAGGTAACTGTGTGACGAGTATCAGTGCAGTGTAATTCTCTGTCGCTGCTGAGAGTAACGTTTAGGATTTTTCTTGAAGAAATGTGCCGACATTATCTGAACTATGTAAACGGTAAACTTAAAACGTTTCTATGAAATCTTTCTATAAAAAATGATTATAATGCTCCAAAACGTTTTCTTACTAGCTTTCTCAGCACCAAATACCAACGTAAATGTGTCAAGTCGTGACGGGAGACTGACTAACAAATACCGCTTAAGTAACAGATCATGGCATAAATGGCGAGACAATTCCGCGTATGTGCCGTAATTAAGCTTTCTAAAGCGTATTTTTTTGTTTCACATTTTTATTTGATCCAATATTTCCTTGTAGTGCTACGATGCAAATTTAGCGCCGCTGTGAAATGTATTAGGCATTTAAGACAGTTTTTTGTCTCTCGTGTAAAATTCTTATTTTGCTACTTACGCAGTATTGTTTCTTCATCGACTATACGATAAATGTACATAATTTGCACAAAAATATCGGTCCGAAATTTCTAATGTAATAAAACGTCTTTAAAATTTATCTTGCAATTTTTAGTTATTTATAAGGGAGAATGGATCACGTACAGCACGAAGGAAACTGGATTAAAACCGAAATTAGAAAATGGCCGAACTAATTATAAAACAGGATTCACATGCATGTTGACTTAAAGACTATATTAAATGTTGCCAATGGCGAAAGGAAACCACGGCGTACTCTACAGATCACTCTTACCACAAACGTTAAGATTTCGTATTGACATTCGAGACCAGTTCAGCATCCGGCTAGCTGATATCGCGAGACAAATTTATAATAAGGAACAATAATACGTACGCACAAATTTACAATTTCACTACTGTCACTGCACTTCATAAATGATCTGTTCGAAATAAATGCAACTCACGATCAGGCCCACTTCTTAGAAATAATTATTACACCAGCTGATTTTACGAAGTCACTGAATACAATTTTACAAGGGCTAACCGCATTAACTCTCACAGCTGTGGCCACGGCAGATGAAAATATTTTACCTCTGGCTCCAGATAGAAATCGTGATAATGCCCCGTGGCGAACATGGGTGAATGCAGATTCGCAGCACACCGCCATCTTACGTCTTGCGCATGGATATCCAAACACAACCCGAGAAACAATGCCGCATTCGACTCTGTACGTCTGCCACCTCTGGCACCAATGTCGGACAGATTTCGATCCGCAGTATTCCCAGCCATCGATCGATCGATAGTTCGACTCGACAAAGAGTATAACGATACAACTACCGCTGATACGTGGTTTCATTCAATTTGCATTAACGTTGAATAACATTCTTGTTAGCGTCTTTTTTTCGTTTCTGCTAAAGTTATAAGAACAGGTAGTTGATAGGTACAAATGCAATTCATTCTATCAGTGGCTGTCGCGCCTACTTGATCTTTTATATTGTACCTGGAAGAAAGAAATGCCATGATCGGCGTGCCCGTTTTCCAATGTATTCCGTATATCAAAGATGCTGCAAATATGTTGGTTTGCTATAAAACAGGCTGCACTAAAAGAAATCTTATACGTTGCCTTTCTGCTCACAGTTCTTCCCATGTACTTCAAAACAATTACAGGTTAGAAAATGCTATTTTATGATCCTGTCTTGTTCTTGAAATGCCTTTTGTTAATATGTTACTAAATTTTACAAATGTTGGCGTACTGTTTCAACGACAATAAAGCAAAAACGAATTAGTAGCTTAAGAGCGACAATATTGATTTTTCACTGTGGTTTAGACACATTGACAGTTTCTCTAGTGTAATACGCAAAAGGAAGTGAGATGTAAACTAGTAAATATTAACCTGATCAGGCGGATTAAAGTTATGTTCCTTTTTACCTATTTACTCCCCCCCCCCTCCTCCCCCGTCTTGTTTAGTCAGAAAATTCTGTTCTGTCTTCTGATTTTCAGTGCTCTGAATTTCGCGTTTTGTTGCTTCGTTCCCATGAACACAGTGACCAGTAACAGTAACAAGTTATTTTATTAGCTCCTTTTTCTCTTTTGTACGCTCTTCATTACGTTGTAGCTTATAGTTACGTAGTGACTTCAGAAAATAAGTTATATGTCGTTCCACGCCAAGACCGTTTCACAATAAGAGCGGCGCACTGTCAGAATAGCATACATGTACTGGATACCTTGCAGATATAGTTCTGCTGCGGTACGGATAAGAGATTCACGACCAATGCGAGTGAAATAGCGCGTCAACTGGAAACGAAAGCCACGGCCGAAGTATGCGGAATAAGAGTTTTGTGGGAAAGTCGTATGATTTGCACACATTCACCGTAAAATCTGAAAGAATGTGGACCAAATGCAATTTTGCGACCAGCCGCAGTGAGACGGTGCCAACAATTTGATGAAGGTCGCACAGACATCGGTGAAATTGATCGAGAAGTCGACATCTTGCACCACGCAATTTTCATCTTTTCAGCAAGCAGAAAGGGCACCAGGGGGGGGGGGGGGGGGGAGGAGGAGGGGAGAGAGAGAGAGAGAGAGAGAGTTTTCTCAACGATACGAAAGTTCACACCGCGGTTTTCGAAAGGCTCTGTTACTAAGGAGCGGATTTCAGTCTTCGAGGAATTGAACTACTTTTTAGAAGGATTTTCTGCTATTAGACTGTAGATTTGTATTCATTTATTTTACACGATCACGATTTTAGCTTTGTAGCTATTTTCAAGTGCAGTATGAAATCTAGAAACAAGGCTGAGCTGGCTAAAATGACATCTCATCGTCAAAACATTTTAGGCAGGTCAGAGATTTGAGATTGCTGATAGCACTTGAGAATGTCTATAAAGCTGAAATCATGATTGTGCGAAATATATGAATACAAATGTATAGTCTAACTGCGGAAATTTCTTTCGTCAAGTTATAATGAACCTGGTCTTTCACGAAGAAAAATCTTTAATTGACCGATTGATAGAACGTTCCGATCGTTGTTGAGACTCTCTGCTGTTGACACACAGTGTCATGTATCTGTGTGACTTTGTAGTGTAGTGCAGCATTCAATAAAAGTTACTTGGCCTGGCGTAACAATGTGTAAATTACGTTTTGAAGTTCCCTTGTTTATGTCGTCGTAAACGGCAGATTCTAGGGAGTATCGTTTCTAAACATAAGATTATCTCCATCTACCTCGCTGCTACCAAAAGTTCCATCTTTGTGTCCGTCAGGAAATAAAGATTTTAAAAATATCTGATTTCATCTATGATGACGGCTTGAACGTTGACGCATGTACAGGATAGAAAGAATGCATGTCTCTACCTGAATTTATTTTGCAAATGAATCACAACGGTATGACTAACTAATCATGAAAAATTACTAGTTGTGTATACGAGACTTTCCTGGATAAAATGCTAATAGTAGGGGAGACAGGGACACATCAGTGCGGATTTCTTTTCGGAACTTTTAAAATTTTTGTGGTTAGATTTATAGTGCTAGAAACTGTTCAGTCTTATAACATGGTTATTAATGTAAAAATTCGAGCATGTAATTCTAACTCAGAGTTACATTTAAGAGTGCAAAGTAATTTTATATGTACTCAAGTCGAGTAAGCCCAAGTTGTTGTTGTTGTTGTTGTGGTCTTCAGTCCAGAGACTCGTTTTATGCAGCTCTCCCTGTTACCCTATCGTGTGCAAGCTTCTTTACCTCGAAGTACCTACTGCAACCTACATCCTTGTGAATCTGCTTAGTGCATTCATCTCTTGGTGTCCCTCTGATTTTTACCCTCCACGCAGCCCTCCAATACTAAATTGGTGAACCCTTGATGCCTAAGAACATGGCCCACCAACAGGTCCCTTCTTATAGTTAAGTTGTGCCACAAATTCCGCTTCTCCCCAATTCTATTCAGTACCTCCTCATTAGTTACGTGATCTACCCATCTAATCTTCAGCATTCTTCTGTAACACTACACTTCGAAAGCTTCTATTCTCTTCTTGTCTAAACTATTTATCGTCCATGTTTCACTTCCGTACACACACCACACAAATACATTCTGAAAAGACTTTCTGGCATTTAAATCTGTACTCGATGTTAACAAATTTCTCTTCTTCAGAAATGCTTTCCTTGCCATTGCCAGTCCACATTTTATATCCTCTCTACTTCGACCATCATCAGTTATTTTGCTCCCCAAATAGCAAAACTCGTCTACTTTAAGTGTCTCATTTCCTAATTTGATTCCCTCAGCATCACCTGATGCATTCCGTTATCATCGTTTTGCTTTTGTTCAAATGGCACTGAGCACTATGGGACTTAACTTATGAGGTCATCAGTCCCCTAGAACTTAGAACTACTTAAACCTAACTAACCTAAGGACATCACACACACCCTGCCCGAGGCAGGATTCGAACCTGCGACCGTAGCGGTTGCGTGGATCCAGACTCGGCCACCCCGGCAGTCTTGCTGTTGTTGATGTTCGTCTTATATCCTTCTTTCAAGACACTGTCCATTCCATTCAACTGTTCTTCCAGGTCCTTTGCTGTCTCTGACAGAATTACAACGTTGTCAGCGAACCTCGAAATTTTTATTTCTCCTCCATGGATTTTAATTCCTACTCCTAATCTTTCTTTGTACGCAGATTGAACAACATCTGGCATATGCTACAACCCTGTCTCACTCCCTTCCCAACCAATGCTTCCCTTTCATGCCCCTCGACTCTTATAGCTGCCGTCTTGTTTCTGTACAAACAGTAAATAGCCTTTCGTTCCTTGTGTCTGACCCCTGCGACCATCAGAATTTGAAAGAGAATATTTCAGTCAACATTGTCAAAAGCTTTCTCTAAGACTGCAAATCCTAGAAACTTAGGTTTGCCTTTCCTTACTCTATCTTCTAAGGTAATTCGTAGGGTCAGTATTGCCTCACGTGTTCCAACATTTCTACGGAATCCAAACTGATCTTCCCCGAGGTCGGCTTCTACCAGTTTTTCCATTCGTCTGTAAGGAACTCGTATAGGTATTTTGCAGCCGTGACTCATGAAACTGATCTTTCGGTAATTTTCACACCTGTCAACACCTGCTTTCTTTGGGATTTGAATTATTGTATTCTTCACCCTGCTCACCAGATGGTAGAGTTTTGTCAGGGCTGGCTCTCCCAAGGCTATCAGTAGTTCTAATGGAATGTTGTCTACTCCCGGGGCCTTGTTTCGACTCAGGTCTTTCAGTGCACTGTCAAACTCGTCAAGCAGTATCGTACCTCCCATTTCATATTCATCTGCATCCTCTCCCATTTCCATAATATTCCCCTCCAGTACATCGCCCTTGTATAGACCCTCCATATACTCCTTGCATCTTTGTTCTATCCCTTCTTTGCTTACAACTGGTTTTCCATCTGAGCCCCGAGTACGGGGCCACATTTGCGCAGAGGCTCCTGCCATAGAACACAATAAGGAGTAAACAAGTCACACTACTAAAGTTTTCAAAATATATTTTGTTGGTAGTAAACAAATTTAGTGTTACACCAATTGACAAGGTAAAACAAAACAATTTCACAGGCAACGAACATTTATTTTTTGCAAACTTATACCGCTAGCATAATGTGGCAGACCGAGCGAGGTGGCGCAGTGGCTAGCACGCTGAACTCGCATTCGGGAGGACGACGGTTCAATCCCGCGTCCGGCCATCCTGATTTAGGCCTTCCGTGATTTCCTTAAATCGCTCTAGGCAAATACGGGGATGGTTCCTTTGAAAGGGCACGGCCTACTACCTTCCCCGCCCACCCCTAATCCGATGAGACCGATGACCTCGCTGTCTTGTCTCCTCCCCGAAACAACCCAACCATAATGTGGCCTACATAGAAATCGGAATATTAATTAAAGGTCTATTCATCATCAGTGGTCGCGTTCTAATTTATGAACACATAAAATAGTGTGTTTCCTGTGGCACAACCGTCGTGAGCCCACCTTTTACGTCTGACGCACTGGAGCCATTCTTGATTTCTTTTTGATAGGCTGTATCCGTTCAAACAGTAAATACAATGGCAATTTTCATCCGCTTCATCAGAGTGCTGCAGGTTATAAGCAAAAGGAAGAAGAACTGGATGGGACACTTATTCAGACGGAAGTTCTTGCTAACAGCCGCTTTAGAAGATACGAGGGGATTGCTAGAAAGGAGGAGATGCAAGGTGAGAGACGTCATAAAGGGAAGCAAAATTACGAGGGATTTGAAGAGGATGGCAGAAGACAACAGAGCATGGAGAATTACCAATGAAAACCTGCCTTTGGGCAGAAGACCAATGATTTCAGAAGTTGGTCTATCCACATTTTTTCTTATTCTTGTTTTTAGTAATTTCTTGCCCTTATCAGTCCTTGCTACTCTCAAGGAATTAATTCTTTCTGCATGACACTCTTTAAGTTAAAAATAGCTTTTTTGGGATTTTCAATCTTTTATTCTCCTTTGTCTTCGTTTTTAGATTGCGTTTCCAACTGCTGTTGTCCTAAAGTTTCCTAGACCGGTGTATCAGCGAGGATGGCAATGCAAAATAATGCATAAACATCCCCCAACATAAATGCGTGAACGTGACCCCTTCACCACTTTTTAATTAGTTTCAAAACTACAATAGTAACTTTCAGACTTTCAAGTTATACAAATGTACCTTGGAGAGTAGCATAATCTCCTGTAAACGAACATACTGTATATTTATCTTTTCTCAATTCTAAAACGTATGTTCCCCAGACGAGGTCGCCCATATCCATTGACAAGGAAAGGGGGGGGGGGGGCACCGCCTCCATAGCCCTCAAGAAAAGGAAGAAATATAGTATTGTCAGTGTTTATCTTTTAGGAAAACGATTTAAAAGTCGGTATTACGGAAGTTATTAACGGGGTTGGAACTAGAACTTTTAAGGCTACATGCAAGTAACCATACGTCTATGAAAAAATTAAAAACACTCCGTACCCATTGGTTTAACACTCCCTGCCTCCCCCTCCCTTTTAAAATAGCCTATGGGCGCTTTTGTGCCTAGATGATTCGATATTTGAGTGACAAAATTTACTCACCTTGTACAAAAACACAAATAGTCTTCACGCTAAGTCGTTCAATGAGCTGGTGCAATGAAGTTAGAGCCCTCAGCAGATGACAGTACTAATCTTCCATTTTTAGTTCAAATGGCTCTAAGCACTATGGGACTTACCATGTGAGGTCATCAGTCCCCTAGACTTAGAACTACTTAAACCTAACTAACCTCAGGACATCACACACGTCCATGCCCGAGGCAGGATTCGAACCTGCGACCGTAGCAGCAGCACGGTTTCGGACTGAAGCGCCTAGAACCGCTCGGCCACAGCGGCCGGCCCATTATTAGTAACGGTCTAGAGGAAAGTGCTCTGCATAGCTGCCAACCGTACGGACATATCCCTGCGCGTAGGGACTTTCCGCTCTTTTTTCCACAATGATTTCGGATCCCTTTGTAAAGGGTAGGGGCATTCTGTCCAAGAAAAATAAGATATTAAAAAAGAAAAATTTGACAAACTATATAAATTTTAAACATAGTATACGTCTGCCACCGGGAAGTCGGGCTGTAATGATCTACCTCAGGGGGGAAACGAAGCGGAGAAGGGAAGTATTTCAGTCACTATCTGGAGAGGGGACTTGACGGATGAAATACTGCGATGTTTGTTGCCTAGCGCTCCTCGTGCCGATGAGCTGCTGCGTCCTAAGGTACAATTTCGTGCGGATGTAACATAGATTCGGAAATGCGCATTACGAGACAATCATTTTCAAATGTGATACTACTTTGTAGCATAGAACGTAAATTAAGGTTGTTCCAATACAGTTGTAATGATTAAAGAAAAATGGCTACTGTTGAGGAAGCCCTGACGCTTGCAACGATCGTGAACAGAAGACAATCAACGCGAAGTGCTCCGAATGAGGCTGACATTCGACAATCGAAATCAGGAGCCCATCAGGCAATTTGTAGCGCGTCTACTGTAATCACTGGACCATTGTTACTTTCATAGTTACATTCTTAACTTCCGCAGCGGCAATTGTGTTTGTCTTTGTGTGTTCACTCGTTGAAATAAAGGACAAACAGCTTGCGTGGACCAGTTCAATTCCTTCAGCCTTTACATAAGCTTTTAGGCCGGGGCCACACGAGCGGAATAGCTGCGGAACGTTGACGCGCGGTAAATGACCGCACCGCTATGGCGCATGGGGCAGATGCAGCAGTCCACACGGGGCGGAACGTCTGCGGCTGCGGAATTTTGCCGCTTGCCAGCCGCATCGCCCATTGTTGTTGTTGTTGTGGTCTTCAGTCCTGAGACTGGTTTGATGCAGCTCTCCATGCTATTCTATCCTGTGCAAGATTCTTCATCTCCCAGTACCTACTGCAACCTACATCCTTCTGAATCTGCTTAGTGTATTCATCTCTTGGTCTCCCCCTACGATTTTTACCCTCCACGCTGTCCTCCAATATTAAATTGGTGATCCCTTGATGCCTCAGAACATGTCCTACCAACCGATCCCTTCTTCTGGTCAAGTTGTGCCACAAACTTCTCTTCTCCCCAATCCTATTCAATACTTCCTCATTAGTTATGTGATCTACCCATCTAATCTTCAGCATTCTTCTGTAGCACCACATTTCGAAAGCTTCTATTCTCTTCTTGTCCAAACTATTTACCGTCCATGTTTCCTCGCCCATAGCGAGGCGGAAAACCCGCTGCGGCACACGCAGCGCTTAAGGGTCATGAGAATCAATTGGGTATTTCACACGGACGGTGAGACACGTGTGCGGAGAAGGGCCAGCTGACTGCAGTCAATGCTGGGAGTGGAGTAGAGTGGCCATTTGCAGCAGGCAGTTGCGTGCTCCGTTCCGTGTGACTACAAAGCGACTTCCACGATGTGTCCACTAGACATTGAGAAAATCGATATGGAGATTCTGATAATGGAAGTGGAAACAAGGCCTTGTATTTGGATTGTAAGGATCGAGGAATACAAGGACAGAAATAAGAAGGATGCAGCATGGCATGAAATCTGCTGTGCATTATTCGATGTTTTCGCAGATCATTCAAGCACAGAGAAAAAATCCGTTGGTAAATTTTTCGTCCACTATCAGAATAATACAATTAGTTAAAAGATCACTCTGAATTGCAACATAGTTAGCGAATTAGTTTTCTGGAACTAGTTAAGTATTTTTGTTTAGAGATTGCTGAACAATGATAAGGCCGGTATTACACTATCAAATTTCTTTGTCCAATATCTTTGTCAAAGATATTTGATGGTGTAATAGGGACTTTGTCAAATGTCGTCCAATATTTGATCAAATCTAGGGCCTCACTGTAGATTTGATCAAAGAAATCGCTTGTCTTCTGTTCACTGCAATGTGACATGTTGCCACATGGAGCGCTAGCATCTCTGCAGCGTTCTGTCGTCTGTAGTGTTTTTATAAACATTGCTGGTAAATACAATTAGTGTGTGCCGACAACTACAAAATTTATAGAGATGTATGAAGCTGATGAGGCGCTTTAGAGATGTATGAAGCTGATGAGGCGCTTTACAACGTCAGGCACCCTGAGTACAAAAACAGATTAAGAAGATTGGAGACCTGACTTGACCTAACCTAACCTAACATAACATAACATAACCCTCTCCTGTAGCAAGGAATCGGAGTGTTACAGTGAGCCTGTCTTCTGAAGATGTAGCAGTTCTTAAGTGAATATTGTGCTTTGTGATATGAGGATACACTTCATTGAGTACATACAGAAATGTATGCTCATCCATTCTTAAGTAATTGATGTACGATTTGACGTCTTCCACTGTAAGCTCACGTTACAAGTTTTGTTGAATGCTTTTATCGTGTCGTCGTAAAACCCACGGCTTCACCCAGATCAGATTAGTTTTTCGTTCCATAGATCCGTGCTGAGGAGATCCTCGTGGATGTGGAACGTGTCAATTTTTTTAAGCTGAATAGCAATACTAATAGTCTGAATAAATACATCATTTGTTTCTTTAAAAAATTTCGTCAATGGAGTAGAAGGATTTGGCCACTAGTAAGTCTTTCAGGCTTCTTTTAAACTGATTTTTATTTGTAACATAAATTTTTTATGTTTACTGGCAAATTATTGAAGATGAGTGTTCCTGAGTAGTGGACCCCTTTTTGAACTAAAGTAAGTGCTTTTAAGTCCTTGTGCAGATCATTTTTGTTCCTGGTATTGTATGTATGAACTGGGAAAAGAGAGATATATTATTTAGGACAAATTTCATTAGGAGTAAATATACTGAGAGGCAGTAGTTAGTATACCCAGTTCTTTGAAGAGGTTTCTGCAGGACGTCCGTGAATTTACTCCACAAATAATACGTATTACACGCTTTTGGACTCTGAAAACTTTTGTTTGACTTCAAGATTTGCCCCCAAATATTATACCATTTGACATTATGGAATGAAAGTAGGCGAAGTATGCAAGCTTTTTCACTTTTATGTTGCCTATGTCTGCTAACAGTCGAACTGCAAATACATATTTGTTAAGGCGTTTCTGCAGTTCCGTGTTGTGCTCCTACCAACTGAATTTATTATCAAGCTGTAATCCCAGGAATTTAAGACTGTCAACCTTGTATGTATGGTTCCTTTTTTCCCCCACTTCTTTTCCGCATGTGCACACGATGCAATTGCGGTACATGCAACTGCTGCAGTTAATAACAAGTTGTTGTCAGCCATCTTGAACTTTGACGAAATATTTGATGACAGTGTAATACCCCTTCTAGCGCTACGTCAAAGATCTTTGTCAAATATATTTGACAGAATATTTGATTGCATCTTTGATCAAATCTTTGACAAAGAAATTTGATAGTGTAATACCGGCCTAAGTGTTGAGAAAGTCCTGCATTTGTTGACATGTTACACATTGATAATGTAACAACAATGCACAAATATAACAATAGAAAAGAACAGCATATTTGGACAATAATATGTAAGAATTTGCAATAATGGTATCGATTCTTTTGTATCGCATGAATTAAGCCACATGATCGGCTTGGACAATTACAATATTGGATAGAGAGATAAATCACTAAAAATAGAACATTGAACAAACCAGGCGGGGTGTTCTCCCGCCGAAATATCGGCGGTCGCTGAAAGTGTTACCTGGCTGAATTCCCGGAAGTTATTTGAAAGTTGTATACGCCAGGAGAAACTCGCGTGTACTTAGCTGTTTGGCATCGCTCGCGAATATCGCGATATTCGATTCTTAATCCGCTCATCATAAGAATAAACCTGAAGTAAACAAACACAAACGTACGCTGGTGTTGTTAAGCCTTTGGAAGTAGGTCCTATTTATGTATTAGATATATTATTACTAAGTTACGTTAAATGAAACTTTGAGTATTCAAATGTATTAACAGCCATAAAAGTTTGTCTTAATCACGCTCTACCTACTTAGTTTTTATTCCAAAAATCGTGTACAGTCACAGCCTCTGCATCGTTATGCTCTGATTGCCGCGCTGTTAATGCGCAGTATGAAAATGGCTGAGGCTGCTTTCTGTTCCGTAGTGAAACACGCCCGTGGAACTGGTTAAAAGGTGCTCTTAATGTTTTTCATAAATTTACGGGGACAATCGGCTTCGAAGCTTTCCCAACGTTGTATATGCTTTAGTTGACATATAAAGTTACATTGCAAATATAGCGCAGGAGGTAGCGTTATGGATTAAACTTTAAAGGCTGATGTTCGTGCGATGGTTCGTATTTCCCCAGTATCATTGCTTTTTCCTCGTTCAATTTGAAATACCTAAATCTCGTAATTATAAAACTAATTATCATTTTTTATGAATATACACATCTTGTTTCTAATTACATATTGGACGCGAAGTTCCTGTTTCCATTTCAAATACAAATTCCTAATTATCGATGTTTTATGAAAGTCTGTTCATGAAGTTGTTTATGTTAAGAAAACATAACAATTTAAATTATAAGGCAAAAATGAAAAACCAAATTCTCTTTATTTGGACTATATTCATCGTTTTATACCACAGAGGGAGACAGGTATCGTAGAATCATGAAAAATAATCATTTTCACAGCATCGAGCACATCATACAAATGTTGCATTGTTACATTTGCTACTATACCATTACAATAAGAACCCAACGGAACTTACCTGGAGCCAAGCTGCAGGATTTGGCCCGACTGTTAAGCTGCCAGACGTACTGGAACTAACGCACGCACATTTTTCACGTGTCACTGCCGAACTCTGGCGGGATATAGAACGGCTCGTCATGAGAGAAGAAGCGAAAATGCTGTGCTTGGTTCGCTTCGTGGGTTCTGTTGTTGATAGGCTCGTTATCAACGTAGCAGGTGACACTTCCAGAACTGACATGTATTTCTCGAATTCGGATAAGGAAACTAAGAGATTACCATACGACTGACTGGAAGTAATACCTTCAGTGGCTTCAATATTTAACTGTACGATGAAATCCTCCAATACTCTCTTACGTTACACACAGTTTATGCAGAAAAATTACCCTGTGGTTAAGTCAGCAATTTTCCTCGTTCTTGTTTTTAATTACAATAATACATTAGCTAAGAACGATAACGTGTTGTGGTTTTCGTCTAATTGTCTAAGGAGCGTATCGTGGGAGATTTGCAGTGTATTATTTCATTCTGCTGAAGAATTAAATGACATTCAAAGCTGTATTGCCCCTCTGTCCTTCTCTTTTTACATGTGAATGGCAGCTGGCCACGTCACTGCAAGCTAGCGGTACCAGCTGACCGGCCAATGCTGTCCAAGTTAAATGCGCCGGTAAAGCAGTTGTCCTGTATTACCGAACAGTTGATGTGCGCGTAACGCATAGCACAAAACGTACCCTTATTATCGTACTTGACAGTACTCGAGACAGCTTGGCTGCAGTCCCTCGTGAAACGGAAATCCAGAAGGTTCCAGCAAACGCGGAAGAATACATAGTGCAATGTTTACATCAGGTTTATTCTTATGATGAACGGATTATAGTCACAAGCTGCTGGACCGCCATATTGTTAAAAGTGTGTATTGCCTATTTCCATATAAAACACATTGTGTAGTGAAATACATGTCGGTGCTATAGTGTAACGTCTCATAATAAAACTGCTAGTGTACCATAAGGAAATGCAATGAGAATGAAGTTATGGAACGCCAAAATCGCAGCTTAAATTTTTACTGTATGAACAGTGAAATTTAGTAAGCGATAAAATTATTTGCCTCCGTTACTTCATAAAGGTTTCAAGTTTGTGTAGAGTTTGTTGGAAGTCACTAAGTGGTTTCATTGTTAAATATTTGACGATTATAGTCTCGGTAATTTTCACGTCGTGAGTTGCACTATTGGAAGACATATCCACAGTTTGTAAATGTAATACTTGCCTTATTGTGTTAAACCTTTAACGGAAGATTATATCTCTTATTGATTATGTGACAGCATTTTGAATTTTTAAATTAAGTCAATAATTACGTGAACAACCGAAAATCAATTTTTTGTTTCCCCTGGAAGTGGTTAGGTAGGCATACTGCAACTGGTATAATGTGCAATTGCGCCCATTTTAGCCGTTTATCAATACAGATGGTTTGAGGAAGACTTGTAGTATTTCTAGCTCGGTCAGTCATTGCATTCATTCTCAAACCTCACTTCGTAATTGAGACAAGATGTTGTTAACTGTCGGGTGTCGTAAGAGATGGAGTGAAATGTAGATACATTTTCAGTTCTTAATATCTCTTTAATATACTGAGTGGGCTTAAAGTCTTTGTACAATTATCAGTATATATTTTACAAAAACTACAGAACTCACAAATTTGTGGTTTGTGACAGATAAAAGATTAAATCAAATTTTTGTTACAATGTCAATAAACTTCAACACATGTACAGTTTGTTGTTCGAAGACTGTCTGATCGATATTCGATTTCACGCTATACGTTGGACAACAATCCTTTTGTAACGCCAGCAATAGCATCTGTTATCCTTCTTCTTAATGTATCCAGATCAGGGACTTGTGCAGCATAAACCTTGTCGTTTACGTAGCCTCACAAAAATAAGTGGTTCAAATGGCTCTAAGCACTATGGGACTTAACATCTGAGGTCATCAGTCCCCTAGACTTAGAACTACTTAAACCTAACTAACCTAAGGACGTCACACACATCCATGCCCGAGGCAGGATTCGAACCTGCGACTGTAGCGGTCGCGCGGTTCCAGACTGTAGCGGCTAGAACCGCTCGGCCACACCGGCCGGCGATTTTCTACAGTCGTCGTTGGTCCCGTTCTTGCATGATCTTTTCCCCTCCGCAGCTATGTTTCACCGGATTCACGGTACACTGGTGAAATGGTCGTACGGGAGATTCCCCACTTCATCGCTACCTCGGAGATAGTGTGTCCCATCGCTCATGCGCCGACACCACGTCCAAACTAACACCTTCAGATATAAGCTTCTCCAAATATAGACCACAGTTTCACAGAAATTACAGCGAACGGTTTGTCCAAGGTAAGTGAGTGATCAGAGCGGTGGCTGTCGGGAACGGCCATGCCCCCGCACTACAGCTGCCGAGGGTGATGAGCGGTGAGGGGAAGGCAGTGCTGGTACCGTTGTCGCGTTTTGTGCTTGACACAATATCAGAGGCGACATTCGTGGAGATATTGCGCGCTTAAGTGGCACTTCCGTCGAATCGGAAATCACCTATTTTGATGACATATTCATGTTCGAGTGTTTTAGCTAGACTTATGTATTATTTATTTATCGTAAATAACGAAAAATGAAAGTAGATGAATATACAACTTGCGACACTTTGAATCGAAAGCCAAAAACTGTTTTTTTTTTAATCTGTTTGCGCTTTGCATTTATCAAACACAGTGTAGCAGTAATGTTTACAAAGTGTAATTAACTGTGCCTGAAACAATGCTGTTCACTAAAGATCACGGTTATTTGTGTATGATTCAAGATCATCATCATAGCTTGAGGGCGTGGCATTGATAATTTAATGGTTGACCATTTCCATTATTCCATCTCTTGCCCAATACTCTTGCCGAAGGTGCTGCACTTACCTGCAGTAACCTTGCCAGCCCTCTGCGGTAACTGAAAGTTGGTTTAAATGGCTCTGAGCACAATGGGACTTAACCTCTAAGGTCATCAGTCCCCTAGAACTTAGAACTACTTAAACCTAACTAACCTAAGGACATCACACACATCCATGCCCAAGGCAGGATTCGCACCTGCGACCGTAGCGGTCGCGCAGTTCCGGACTGTAGCGCCGAGAACCGCTCGGCCACCTCGGCCGGCCGTAACTGAAAGGAAAGAAGCATTAACAATATTCTGCAATCTTACCTTCGACGTTTCACCAGTGACATTGTGTTTTACTTTGTCCCATGCCAATTCTATCGGAATTACATCTCAATTGTAGAGCGCTAAAAGGACCATTTTGTGCCCTCTCCTCTCAGCGATTTTATCCAGCCGTAAGGCTTGTATAGCCGGCCGAAGTGGCCGTGCGGTTAAAGGCGCTGCAGTCTGGAACCGCAAGACCGCTACGGTCGCAGGTTCGAATCCTGCCTCGGGCATGGATGTTTGTGCTGTCCTTAGGTTAGTTAGGTTTAACTAGTTCTAAGTTCTAGGGGACTATTGACCTCAGCAGTTGAGTCCCATAGTGCTCAGAGCCATTTTTGAAGGCTTGTATATTTTCCTTTTTTGACAACAGTTCAGTCTTCTTCATTGAATCGTTGCAGGTTATTTGCCTGCCACGCAACCACTCTAACATTGTAATCCTGCGGTCATATTTATTAGGCATTCTGTCGAACTTCCTGCTATTGTATGACGCATCATCCATACAATAACAGAATTTGGTGGAATATAGGAACCAGCGTAGCTGAAAACACCTCCCGCCCCCTCCGTCAACGTCCGGTAGTTTCGTCAACTTCAAGAAATTCGCAAGTTAGTGAATACAGTTTCTTGCATGAAACTTCTTGACGAATTAAAACTGTGTACCAGACTGCGTTGCCAAGTTCGAGTCCCGATCTGGTACACAGTTTTAATTTCAAAAATAGCTCTGAGGACTACGGGACATAACATCTGAGCCATCAGTCCGCAAAACTTAGAACTACTTAAACCTGTCTAACCTGAGGACATCACACACATACATGCCCGCGGCAGGATTCGAACCTGCGACCGTAGCAGTCGCACGGTTCCGGACTGAAGCGCCTAGAGCCGCTCGGCCACCGGGGCCGGCAGTTTTAATTTTTCAGGACGTTTCAGATCAGCGCACACTCCGCTGTAGGATGAAAATTCGTTTTAGTCTCTTGCACTTTGCTGCAAGTACTTGTCGTTTTGTGGAAGTGTTCCTCAAACTTACAGAAGTTGTGCCAGTATCGAAACTGAGAATGATACAGACAGATTGGCGGAAACAGTTGTACTATTTAAATCCTTAAACACATATAACTTGCAACACCAGCCATGGAAGTACGAAATGAGTTTACCAATCAATTTGTTTCACCAGAAGGGAAAGTAGAAAGGCAGTATAGACGTCTTTAAATCTTAGCTGACTTTTTAAATGTTACAATATGTACTAATGCATTACATTTATGATAAAAGTAGTAAATGCTGCTTGCAAAAATCGAAGCGTAATTAAAAGGCGGTCTCTTGGTGAGATGGAACGCCACATTTTTGATACCTGTTATAGAATATTTGATTATACAATATACAAGATATATTAGAAATTTGCAGATGACATCCTCAATGTTTTTAATGTAAGTGAAATGCTCTGATTTTAGTTAATTGAATAGTGTTTCTTAGTAAAACAAATGTGTATTCCGTTAAAATTTTTTTCTATCTTTTATTTTTGGGTTACGTCACGATCTTTATTCATTAATAATAATGCAACAAAACTGCAGACTGCTTTCGTTTTTAAGAATAACTGCAACAAGTGCTTGCAGAAAGTTCCTGAAATAAATTTTCGCCAGTGGCCTTAACAGGTAAACCTGAATAAGATTTTTTTCTAATGTAAACGCCTCAGCAAGCGCTTAGAGAAGTTACTTGCTGGTAAACACAAGCCTTTCGTAATACTTCGCGTCTAGAGGCAACTTGACGATGGCAGCGCTCGGAGACAAATGAATATGTTTCAAGTAGGGCCGATTTTCTCCGCTTTCTGGCAGCACTAACGCAATCGTCAAGTTACCGTGACCAAACAGTAACTTTACAACCACGTTAGCCCGTTTCTTCCGACACCACAAGAACACTAATAAACTTTATCCACGCCATTGCAGAGTCAATTACCTACTTCCTTCACATATTTGATCGTAGCAAAAATCTCTCCAGCGCTACGACCCAGAATAAACCCAAATCATCTAGTTTGACGTATCCTACTTTGTCTCGCAGAACAACAACATAAATTGAAGCAGATACACTGATGAAGACGTCTAACACATCTGTCACACTGAGTTCTGATCGACAACACCGACCGAGTACCAACTCAGTAATTCAATAAATCCTCTTGACGATATTCTCACACGATTTATTAGTCGCGATCCCACCTAGATCCGTGATCTATTGTCTTTCCCGGTGACTGTTAGACATGATAATTAATTAGAGCTTGCACTTAACAGGTATAGAGTAGGCTTGCCTAGCAAGATTCAAATCAGAATTGAACTTCTAAATCCCAAAAAGCATAGGGGAACCAATTTAGACAATCACTTCACAATTCCCTTGCTTTCAACAATTAAATGTAAGTTCTTCGGCGGCCTTAGTATTGTTGAGTAGTGGCCAGCTGGATATTATATCTCTGGTTGGGACAGCTGACGTCTGCTGCTGCCGGCGCGAGGAGAGACTTTGCCGCAACTTGCTCTTTCTGTCAATCGCGGTCGAAAGTTTGCTTTTCTACCACAGTTGCTCACATAGAGACATCAGTTACGGAACATACGTACATTTATAGCCATTCATCACGTATTTAATATTTGCCAAATGCTAAGTTAATGTGTTGAAGCGAATGAAGTCCGTGACGGCACCCAAAAACTTTTGTCCCGTCACAAGATGAAGCACTACGGGCGCCTTCGGCGCGCCAACAATAAGTGCCAAGCGGAGTGTTTGGGGCTGTCTGTAGCAGTCGAGTGCTACGAGGGGCCGGCCGCGGTGGTCTAGTGGTAATAGGCGCGCAGTCCGGAATCGCGGGACTGCTACGGTCGCAGGTTCGAATCCTGCCTCGGGCATGGATGTGTGTGATGTCCTTAGGTTAGTTAGGTTTAAGTAGTTCTAAGTTCTAGGGGGCTGATGACCACAGAAGTTATTAAGTCCCATAGTGCTCAGAGCCAATTGAACCATTTTTTTTGCTACGAGGGCGTTTGAAGAGTCCGTGCAAAGTCCGAGAGATGGAACCACCGGCGCGTATCGAGATCATGTTTAGTTAATAGCATCTTTGGAGAGTTTCAGGCATATTGGTCTATTTCTTTGTGTTTGGCATTCGTGTGAATCATAGAAGTGGAGTGAGTGTCAAGAAACGGAAGAATAATAGTTTCGTGTGGTAATTAAACATTACTTTATGCAAGGCAAAACGCCTCAGGAGACTAAAATGAAGTCTGATAAACATTACGGTGACTCTGCACCTTCGATTAGATCAGTTTATAAGTGGTTTCAAAAATTTCTGAGTGGCCATATGGGCACAAGTGATGCTGAACGTTCCGGACGCCCTGTGGAGGTTACAACTGCAGAAATCATTGATAAACTCCATGATATGGTAATGAATGACAGAAGAGTTAAGGTGTGTGATATTGCTAGTGCTGCAGGCATCTCGAATGAATGGACATGAGAAAGCTATCCGCAAGATGGGTTTCGCGATTGCTCACGCTTGACCAAAAACGGAATCGGGTGAAGTGTTGCAAGGATGGTATTACAGCTGTTAAGGAAGAATCCGCAGGACTAAGCGTCGTTTCGTCACTGTGGATGAAATATGAGAGCAAACAACAATCTAAACAATGAGTTACCAAGGGAGAATCTGCACAAAAAAGGCAAAGACCAGTCCTTCGGCCGGAAAGGTCATGGCGACTGTCTTTTGGGATTCGCAAGGGATAATCCTCATCGACTATCTGGAGAAATATGAAACTATTACAGGCGGATATTATTAATAGTTATTGGACCGTTTGAAAACCGAACTGCAAGAAAAGCGCCAGCGATTGGACCACAAAAAAGTCCTTTTCAATCACGACAATGCGCCAGCACACACCTCAGCAGTTGTGGTCGCAAAATTAATGGAAATAGGATTCCAACTCGTTACACATCCCCCCGATTCTCCAGACTTGGCTCCCTCTAACTACTATTTGTTTCCCAATTTGAAGAAATGGCTGGCGGGACAAAGATTTTATTCAAACGAGGAGGTGATTGCAGCAACTAAGAGCTATTTTGCAGATTTGGACAATTCCTATTATTCGGAAGGGATCAACAAATTAGAACAGCGATGGACGAAGTGTATAAGTCTAAAAGGGGACTATGTCGAAATATAAAAAAGGTTTACCCCAAACACGTAAGTAGTTTTTATTTTTGCACGGACTTTTCAAACACTCCTCGTAGAAGCAGAGGAGTGAGCGCGTGACTGCAGTGGCTGCACTGTTTGGTACAGACAAGACCGCATGTATAACGTCTTATGAGTGTGGTTTAATAAGTCTGGTAAAAAAAAAGCAAGAATAAATGTTTCGTAAACAACTCCCCTAACTTCTCAATATGCTCTCCTCTGAGAAGTGTACACTTGGTCCAGCGATCATCCATCTTTTTCAGCCCATCGGAAAAGTAGGTTCTATCGAACTCTGCAAAATACTCGTCGACTGCAACTATCACTTTCTCACTTGATGTAAGTTTCCTTCCAGCAAACCAAAGTGAAACCGATTCAAAGCTCAGTTCACGCATTGTCTTCATTGTTGTCGCTGATATGTGCGTTATCCGGGAGAAAGAGTACGTTTTTGCGAGCCAAACTTGGTCTTTTTCAGCCAACCCAACTATGAAGCGTAATAGGCTGCAGTTATGGTTCTACTATGAGAATTATTCCTTAACTCCGGTGTGTAATGATGGATCCAGGTTTCATAGGCAGTCGCAAATCGGCGCAAAAAGGTTTGCGGGTTCCGATTAAAAATTGCCAGTAATTGTGTTGAAATGTGCCGAATGTGCTTTCGGTCGACTGCGAGCAATCGCGGCACCCACGTTGCATACAGCTTCTTCTCCGTACATGATATTACGCACTCGCTCAGTTGAAGTGCCTACAATCTCAGCAATCACACGAATTTTTATTCGACGGTCTTGCATTTACTTATCATGGATTTTGTTAACGGTTTCCTTTGTGGTGACCTCAAGTGGACGATCAGAGAGCGCTTCCTCTTCAGTACTCGTCCGACTTTCAAATTCATTAATCCGAAAGTAAATGGCCTTCAATGATGGTGCAGAGTCCGCACGAACTTCATCCAATTTGTTTTGATTTGTAAGACAGCCCAACTCTTCAAATGAAAATCTTTAATAATAGCACGAAACTCTGTTTTCTCCATTTTCAATCACAGTCGACACACTGACGAATTCAAAGGCGGTCAGAAATTGGCTGTACGCTGTACGTTGTTTGAATTCTTTATATGATCGTCGGAATAATAAAGCTTACCAACGATGAAAGCGCAACAAAAATGTTCCATTTACCAGACTTATCAAACCACCTTCGCACTTGAAAGCCGATTACGGTACGTAAATAAGTACTGTAACTCTGCCAGCAGTGCAGAGTCGAACGTGCTGATACGAAATTATTTTTTTACGTGGGTTATGCAATATTTCCATGAACAAGTGTCAGCATTGTTAAATAATTCAACTGTATTATATGTGCAAATGTAGACTAAGATGTGTTATATCAGTAGGTAACAGTTTACTGTTCTGTCCGCGACGTCGATTCGCTCAATTAATGCGATTTAGCAACCCTGAGCTAAATTTGACTTTTCGATTAGTAGTGTCGCGAGGCGTAGGCCACTCCCTAGTAACTTTATTTCAGGCTCACATCAAGAGAGCAGAACTCTACGACCTACTTCTGCGCTGGGACATCTGTAGAAGAGAGCGATTTGGTGAAATTAGAAGTTTCGTGCCCTATGGCCTCTCGCAGGCTCCGCATTTAAAGTACAAAACTGTACAGGCGTGTGTAATCTGTATTAATGTAGAGGAGGGAATACGCAGGACCCTAGGACCCATGCTGTGATGAACACTGACTTATTTTCGTCCGGTTGAAATGGTTAATTAATTCCCAAACAATTAGTACCCCTTCCAATACAGCACGCCTTTCGTATTGTTCCGTAGTACCCTCCACGCATATGAGGATGTTTGCAGCTGATCTCAGTTGCATTGAGCAACTCTTGAGACACCACGGAGAATGAAGTGTCGGCTTTGGACTCAGCTTTCACCAATTTCCGTAACCTGTGGCCATTGGATGAACGATCCCGGATCGGATCGTAATGATTCCACAACGTTGCCCATACTTCTCGAAACACACAGACCTGTCTACTTTTCCTTTTTTTAACTTTATTTGTGCCTTGTGGCTGTCAACAGCCAAATGCACGTTGTTATTGTTTTTGTGTTTAAAGTGACTTTTGGATGTCGGTAAAATTTCGTGAGCTTTAGGTTTCAAAAACGATTTGTTGTGGTCTGCTATTGATAAGTTGTGTTGCGGATTTCTGTCGGCGTTTGCTTCCGATTTTTCGTGCTCATTGGTGGATTCTGTTCAAACAAATCGAAAACACATCTGGACAAATTCAAAGGTCGCAGCCAACAATAGAAAACAAAGTGAAACAAACTACTGTCAAGAGCATACCTGAAATTTAAATGTTCAGTGAAAAGTTTGTCTATGCCACAACGCCCAAATGTCCATAATTCACCAATGAGCACGAAAAAACATACACACGCTGTTGAAAGTCCGCAACACGTTATATGAAAAACAAACAACAGGAGGTACTTTTCCAAAGAAAAACATCATGACCTTTTGCCAATATCGACAGGTATTTTCAACATAAAATTTGTGTGTACGAGGGCGTGAGGAAAAATGGTACCCCCGAATTTTTTTATTCCCTTCTCAATATAGGTTGAAGTGTTACGTACGTGTCATGTGTATTACTCGGTCCACTTTCCCGTTTCGCTGACGCAAGTAGCAACCTCCTGCCGCTGGAGAGCTCCGAATAGTAGCGTGTAACGTGACTGTGTCTGACGTCAGTGCCCGAGAATTGTAGCTTGTAATATGTGTAATGTAGCTACATGTCGGTGCGCAAGAGACCCTGAGAAGACTGAAAGCACGAATTCGAAGAGTTCGTCCAGATGTGAAGCACACTCTCCTTCAGCTTGACAATGCCAGACCACACACGTGCACTGCGACGTCTCCAACAATCCGATCCCTGGATTCACTGTCATCGATCATCCTCCATGGTTCTAGGCGCTTCAGTCCGGAACCATCCGGCTGCTACGGTCGCAGGTTCGAATCCTTCCTCGGGCATGGATGTGTGTGATGCCCTTAGTTGGGTTTAAGTAGTTCTAAGCCTAGCGGACTGATGACCTCAGATGTTAAGTCCCATAGTGCTTAGAGCCATTTGAACCATTTGAACCACCATCCTCCATACAGTCCCGACTTGTCCCCATCCGATTTTCATATGTTTCCAAAACTTGAGCCGGCCGCTGTGGCCGAGCGGTTCTAGGCGCTTCAGTCCGGAACTGCGCTGCTGCTACGGTCGCAGTTTCGAAGCCTGCCTCCGGCTTGGATGTGTGTGATGTCCTTAGGTTAGTTGGGTTTAGGTACTTCTAAGTCTAGGGGACTGGTGACCTCAGTTGTTAAGTCCCATAGTGCTTAGGGCCATTTGAACCAAAACTTGAGTAGCTTGACTTGATGAGGAAGGAAAGTTGCAAGGAAAGAGGAAGTTCGTTGCAAGGAAAGTTGAGGATGTGGCTGCGCCAGGAAGCTCACATTCTACAGTGACGGTGTCAACAAATCGGTCTCTGGTTGGGAAAAATGTGTTCATCGCCAGGGTGATTATGTCGAGAAATAAATATGTAGAGATGAAGAAAAAAGATGTAGAATGTTAATAATAATTTTTTAATTTAAAATCCGCAAGAGTTTTCATATAAAAAATTCGAAGACATTACTTCTCAGTTTGCTCTCTTTAGGCTAATGTGTGAACCACAACTCCATCACGAACTTTCAGAGATTGTTCAGGGATACCTTCAAAGTGTTTTGGTACAAGGTATCGGCGACTCTTTACGGAGTAATCAGGAAATTATGAATTATTGAGTTCGTAACGTGTGTTTCTCAAGAGGGGCAGGTGCCTTTTCAGTAGTTGCAGGGATAACAGTTTGGATGATTGTCTGATCCGGCCTTGTAACATAAACCAAAACGGCATTGCTGTGCTGATACTGCGAACGGCTGAAAGCAATGGGAAACTACAGCTGTAATTTTTCCCAAGAGCATGCAACTCTGCTGTATGCTCGAATGATTATGGCGTCCTTTTGGGTAAAATATTCCGGAGGTAAAATAGTCCCCCATTCGAATACTCAGGAGGATGGCGTCATCAGGAGAAACAAATCTGGCGTTCTTCGTAATTGGAGCGCGAAATGTTACATCTCTTCTCCAGTAGGTAGGTTAGAAAATTTAAAAAGGGAAATGGATAGGTTGAAGTTGGATGTAGTGGGAATTAGTGAAGTTCGGTGGCAGCGGGAAGAGGACTTCTGGCCAGGCCGATACAGGGTCATAAATACAAAGTCAAATATGAGTAATGCAGGAGTGAGTTTAATAATGACTAAGAAAATAGGAATGCGGGGAAGCTACTATGAACAGCATAATGAACGCATTATCGTAGCCAAGAGAGACACGAAGCCACACCCACCACAGTTGTACAAATTTGTATGCAAGATAGCTCCACAGATGATGAAAATCTTGAAGAAAAGTATGATATAAAAGAAATTATACAGATAGATAAGGGAGACGAAAATTTAATTGTGATGGAGGGCTGGAATTCGAAGGTCGGAAAAGGAAGAAAAGCAAAAGCAGTAGGTGAATATGGACTGGGGAAAGGAATGAAAGAGGAAGCCGCCTGGTAGAATCTTTCACAGAGCTTAATTTAACCATCGCTAACAGTTTGTTTAGTTTCACGAAGGAAGGTTAAATACGTTGGAGAGACCTGAAGAAACCATAAGCTTTCAGGCTGATTGTATTATGGTAAGACAGAGATTTCGGCACTATATTTTAAATTCTAAGACGTTGCCAAGGGCAGATATGGACTCTGACCACAATTTATTGGTTATGAGCTGTAGATAGAAAAAATACGAAAATGCAGGGGACCCGGGAAAACTGAAAGAATCGGAGGTTGTTGAAAATTTCAGGGGGAGCATTAGGCAACGTTTGACTATAACGGGGGAAAGGAATACAGCGGAATAATGAAGGCAGCAGAGGTTCAAGTAGGTAAAAAGACAAGAGCTAGTAGAAATCCTTGGATGACACGAGTGTTAATGGTTTTAAGTGATGAAAGGAGAGCCGGCCGAAGTGGCCGTGCGGTTAAAGGCGCTGCAGTCTGGAACCGCAAGACCGCTACGGTCGCAGGTTCGAATCCTGCCTCGGGCATGGATGTTTGTGATGTCCTTAGGTTAGTTAGGTTTAACTAGTTCTAAGTTCTAGGGGACTAATGACCTCAGCAGTTGAGTCCCATAGTGCTCAGAGCCATTTGAACCATTTTTTTTTGATGAAAGGGGAACAAAATTTAGGAATACAGAAAATGAAGCAGGCGACTGGGAATACGAAGTTTAAAAAATGTCATTGACAGGAAGTGCAAAATGGCTAAGCAGGAATGGCCAGAAGACAAATGTAAGAATTTAGAAGCATATTTCACTAGCGGAAAGTTGGATACTGGCTACAGAAAAATGAAAGAGGCCTTTGGAGAAAAGAGAACCAGCAGTATGAATATCAAGAGTCCAAATCGAAAACCAGTCCTATACAAACGAGGGAAAGCTGAAAGGTAGAAGGAGTATACAGAGGGTTTATGCAAGGGAGATGAATTTGAAAGCAGTATTACACAAATGGAAGACGCAGATGAAGATGAGATGAGAGACACGATGCCGTGTGAAGAATTTGACAGAGCGTTACAAACCTAAGTCGAAACAAGGCCCTGGGAGTTCTGTTAGAACTACTGATAACCTTTGGAGATCCCAACCAAGAAGAATATAACATTCCCAATTAGAAAGAAAGCAATGGCTGAAAGGTGTGGAAATTACCGAACTATCAAAGTCAGAGTTGCAAAATACTAACACGGATTCTTTATAGAAGAATGGAAAGACTGGTAGAGGCCGACCTAGGGGAAGATCAGTTTGGAAATGTAGGAAAACGCGGAGCAACACTGACTGTATGACTTATATTAGGGAAGGCAAACCTACATTCATAGCATTTTTAGACTTAGAGAAAGCTTTTGACAATGTTGACAGGAATATTCTTCGAAATTCTGAAGGTAGCAGGGGTAAAACACTGGGAACATAAGGCTGTTCACAACTTATGCAGAAACCAGATTGCATTTATAAGAGTCGAAGGCCATGAAAGAGAAGCAGTGGTTGAGAAGAAAGTGAGACATTGTTGTAGCCTATCCATGAAGTTATTCAATCTGTACATTGAGCAAGCATTAAAGGAAACAAAAGAACAATTTAGAGTATGAATTAAGGAAATAAAAACTTTGAGCTTTGCCAGTAACGTTGCAATTCTGTCAAACAGCAAAGGACTTGGAAGAGCAGTTGTATAGAATGGACAATGCCTTGGAAGGAGGATACAAGATGAATATCAACAAAAGCAAGACAAGGGTAATGGAATGTAGTCGAATTAAATTAGGTGATGTTGAGGGAATTAGATTAGGCAACGAGACAGTGAAAGTAGTAGAGGAGTTTTGCTATTTGAGCAGGAAAATAACTGATGATGGCCGAAGTAGAGAGGATATAAAATGTAGACTGGCAATGGCAAGGAGAGCGTTTCTGAAGAATGTGTGTACTCAATTGTCTGCGAGTCATGTAACTGAGGCAGAACGTGGGGACCAGCCCGGTATTCACTTAGCGTAATGTGGAAAACCGCCTAAAAGCCACACACTAGCCCTCGTCGTTAATCCGTCGGTCGGATTCGATCCGGGGCCGGAGCGCCGACCTGAGTCCAGGAAGGAGCGCGTTAGCGCTCTTGGCTATCCTGGCGCGTCGAAGTCTGCACTCAGTATAGTGCCTTATTTGGTGTTATGCTGTATGTTTCGTTTATGCAGACGTCTTTCAGCTTAATGAACATGACTGCAAAGAAGAGGCACTGGGTAGAAAAGATTGAGTGGAGAAATGCCTCATGTTAACAGCGTAATTTCCGTTCGTCTCATTGTTTCTTTCAGTTAGCCACTGTACTGCTCTGTGCTGTAGCAGTTATTTCTATATATGGCCCCAGTTTCATCGAGCTGTATTAGTTGGCAGTATCACATCAGATGAGTCACTTTTCCTCTTAAGCTGCGCACACCAACGCATTTATGACGGAAGAGGCTCCAGACTGATTTATGCTACAACGGCAATGTTTTCTCACCCATGTCGCAATGAATCTCAACTGTTATCAAAATGACTTCAGGCTATGAGGGACGTCACTACATTTTTAGTTCCTTATGCTTACGATAACATCTATGATGTGGGTTACTTGAGGAGAAACAAAACTTCGGCCACAGCAGGTGGATGCCGTGTTATACTGCCCAGTCATTAATGTGACCACCTATCAACAGCCCTAATAACCTACTTTTGCTGCGCGGACTACTGCCAGACGTGCAGAAAGAGTGTCAGTGAGGTTCTGGAAGGTGCCGACTCCAGTATTGTGACCAACTGCGCTGCATTTCTCGTTTGGGGCAGCCCGATCGAGTTGGTTCCACATATTCCCGATTGGGTTTAAATCCGGGGAATTGGTGGCCAGAGAGTGCACTAAACTCATCCTGGTGTTCTTCGAACCAACCACGTACATTGCCAGCTGAGTCACATATTGCATTGTCCTGCTGGTAACTGCCACTGTGCCAAGGGGAAACAAACTGCATGTAGAGCTGGACATGATCCATAAAGATAAATGCATCCACTGTGCCTTCCAGACTGTCTAGATCACGCAGGGAATGCCACGAAAACATTCCCCAGAGCATTACACTCCCTCCCTCGCCCTGGACCCTTACGACGATTGTTACAGGGTGTTTGCTTTCAGAAGTTTCACGCTGTACACGCCAACGGTGGAGCATAAAACGTGATTCACGCGAGAAGGCCACCTGTTGTCATTCAGTGGATGTCCAGTTGCGGTATCAGCTTGCGAATTCCATCCTTGCAACTTTCGCTGGGCTGTCGTTGAGGAGACACAGTTGGTAGCCCTTGGTACATTCGGGCACTCAGTTGCTCAACAGTTGCACGTCTCTTCGCTCTCAAATGGTTCAAATGGCTCTGAGCGCTATGGGACTTAACATCTGCGGTCATCAGTCCCCTAGGACTTAGAACTACTTAAACCTAACTAACCTAAGGACATCACACACATCCATGCCCGAGGCAGGATTCGAACCTGCGACCGCAGCGGTCACGCGGTTACAGACTGAGGCGCCTAGAACCGCTCGGCCACACCGGCTGGCTCTTCGCCCTCACACATCACCGTAGTCATTTTTCACCACTGTAATCTAAGGTCCGTATGGTTCCACAGTTGCCTCAGCGCCGGTTTTAGATAGCACAATTTTGCCTTGCAAGATATACAGGGTGATTCAAAAAGAATACCACAACTTTAGGAATTTAAAACTCTGCAACGACAAAAGGCAGAGCTAAGCACTATCTGTCGGCGAATTAAGGGAGCTATAAAGTTTCATTTAGTTGTACATTTGTTCGCTTGAGGCGCTGTTGACTAGGCGTCAGCGTCAGTTGATGCTAAGATGGCGACCGCTCAACAGAAAGCTTTTTGTGTTATTGAGTACGGCAGAAGTGAATCGACGACAGTTGTTCAGCGTGCATTTCGAACGAAGTATGGTGTTAAACCTCCTGATAGGTGGTGTATTAAACGTTGGTATAAACAGTTTACAGAGAATGGGTGTTTGTGCAAAGGGAAAAGTTCTGGACGGCCGAGAACGAGTGATGAAAATGTAGCACGCATCCAGCAAGCATTTGGTCGCAGCCCAGGAAAATCGACTCGCAGAGCTAGCAGGGAGCTGCAAATTCCACAATCAACTGTATGGAGAGTCCTACGAAAAAGGTTAGTTATGAAACCTGAACGTCAACTACCCGAGGCGATGGATCGGCCGCCAGGAACCCCTGACAGAGCATTCATCACTGGCCTCCAAGAAGCCCTGATCTTACCCCCTGCGATTTTTTCTTATGGGGGTATGTTAACGATATGGTGTTTCGGCCACCTCTCCCAGCCACCATTGATGATTTGAAACGAGAAATAACAGCAGCTATCCAAACTGTTACGCCTGATATGCTACAGAGAGTGTGGAACGAGTTGGAGTATCGGGTTGATATTGCTCGTGTGTCTGGAGGGGGCCATATTGACCATCTCTGAACTTGTTTTTGAGTGAAAAAAAAACCTTTTTAAATATTCTTTGTAATGATGTATAACAGAAGGTTATATTATGTTTCTTTCATTAAATACACATTTTTAAAGTTGTGGTATTCTTTTTGAATCACCCTGTACTTTAACCACGGTGGCACGCAGTTTCCAAACTTAGCCGTTTCAGGAATGCTTCCATCCTTGGGCCGAAAGTCAATGATCGTGCCCTTTTGGACGTCAGATAAATTGCTCCTTTTCCGCATTACGACAACGACTACACGGTTTCCCTCATCCCCTCGACACGCTTTACATACCCCCCCCCCCCCCCCAATGCTAGTGCAACTGCTTGCATAAGAGTCAGAGGTAGACCAACGCGTTATTGACGTGCTGAATTTGTGAAGCTCTTTCTCGTGAATAATATTCCAATTTTTCCGAAATTTTAATCATTTGTTTGTCTGTACATGTAAATTACATCTAGCGATTTACGTCCCATTTCGAAAATTCCTTTGTGGTGCGTCGTTTTCCTGTGAGCGGGTATTGATCACTAATGTTGAACACAGGCGGTGGTCACATTAATGTGACTGGACGGTGTAGTTGTACAGATCCCGCTGTCTTCTCTGTACCAGCGCTGGCGGTGGCAGGATGATGCAACGTGGTCGTTGTCCCAGCTCACGTGTTGTTCTCGCCAGCTGGGACGTGCTTCCAGCTTCGTCGCCGGACGCTCTAGGACGAGTCGGGACCTGCATCAGGGCCCCTCGCTTTTCCTTTTGCGAGGAGACCACAGTGTATCTTGTAGACTGAAACACAAAGGAAGAGCTGCAGTATTCAAATAAACGGCCAACAGGTGCAGCATGTCGTGTCTTGCAGCTATAACTTGTTTTTGATTTAAGTGTCTTGGCCGGTAGACGTCCGAGGCACGCGGACTACTGAACGGCTATCAGCAGTCCAGCAGTATTACTTTCCTTTTTTTTCGGAATGAGTACTTCGTGAATAGACCAGTGAAATATTTTAAAACCAACGAAATTTACGGATGGGGGCGACGGTAACGTTCTTTGCGACAGGTACATTTATAAACTATAAAAAGCGAATGACGGCTTCCATTAGACTTCCGGCATCTACAGCCAGAAACGTGAAGGCATAATTTTGTATGAAACTATTAAAACTATGTGCCGGACCGAGACTCGAACTCGGGACTTTTGTCTTTCGCTGGCAACAACTGGAAACATCCCCCAGGCTGTGGCTAAGCCATGTCTCCTTTAATCCTTTCTTTCAGGAATGCTAGTTCTGCAGGGTTCGCAGGAGAGCTTCTGTAAAGTTTGGAAGGTAGGAGACGAGATACTGGCAAAAGTAAAGCTGTGAGGAGGGGGCGTGAATCGATCTTGCCGGCACGGTAGCTCAGCGTGTTCGGTCAGAGGGTTACGTACCCTCTGTAATAAAACTGAGTTAATCGGTCATCAACGAACTTAATCGGATGTCTTACGACGTCCGCCCCGAGCAGATACAACGAACAAAAGCGAACAAAATGAGATTTAAAAAAAAAAAATGTTGGTAGAGAACTTTCCCGCGGAAGGCAAAGGTCCCGAGTTCGAGTCTCGGTCCTGCACACAGTTTTAATCTGCCAGAAATTTTCATATCAGCGCACACTCTGCTGCAGAGTGAAAATCTCATTCTGGCCCTATAATTTTGTATGTTATCTGTTCCTTAGTTGGTAAAATGAAAAGCTGTTTCCTGTGACGTCCGTAATGGGCAGCGCCCTCCAACAAGCTAGGATTTTTTTTTGCTCTAGCGCGCTAATTGGACGGAATTAAGCACGATATCCCTTAGGAAGACTCTGATCAGTGATAGCCAGGCCGAATAACTGCTTGCGTAAGAGTCAGAGGTGAACTAACGCGTTATTGTCTTGCTCAGTTTGTGAAGCTCTTTCTCGTGAACAATCTTCCAATTTTTACGAAATTTTAATCATTTGTTTATCTGTACATGTAAATCACATCCACCGATTTACATCCCATTTCGAAAATTCCTTCGTGGTGCGTCGTTTTGTTTCTTTTTTTGTCGTTGAACGTATTATGAATGTGACAGACAGACCTGCCATTAAGGAAGAAGAGAGAGCAGTACCGATTATAATGAATCTTCTTTCAATAAAACAGACGAATTATTTTGGGAAATATTAGCAATGCAAGAAAATTACGAGCCGCTTTGCGTATTATCATTTGCCGACAACCTCGTTTCGGTGTCTTCAACCGTTCACAAAATAAAGGGGTTGTAGTGTTTAGGTGAATCCCGCTGTAATACGAGGGGCGTTTGAAAAGTCCGTGCAAAGTCCGAGAGATGGCACCACCGGCGCGTATCAAGGTCACGTTTAGTTAGCAGCATCTTTGGAAAGATCTCAATGTGTTTGGCATTCGTGTGAAACAAGGAAGTCTAGTGACTGTCAAAAAATGGACGAAAAAGAATTTCGTGTGGTGATTAAACATTACTTCGTGAAAAGCAAAACGACTCACGAGACTAAAGAGAAGCTTGATAGACAGTGGCTCTGCACCTTCGATTAGAACAGTTTATAAGTGGTTTCAAAATTTTCGGAGAGGCCATATGGGCACAAGTGATGCTGAACGTTCTGGTCGCCCTATGGAGGTGGAGGTTACGACTCCAGAAATCATTGATAAAATCCAAATATGGTGATGGATGACAGAAAAGTCAAGGTGCGTAAGATTGCTAGTGCTGTGGGCATCTCGAATGAACGGTTACGTAATATTTTGGATACACATTTGGACATGAGAAAGCTATCCGGAAGATGGGTTCCGCGACTGCTCACGCTTGACCAAAAATGGAGTCACGTGTAGTGTTGCAAGGATGGTTTTCAGCTGTTAAGGAAGAATCTGCAAGACTTTAAGCATCGTTTCGCCACTGTGGATGAAACCTCGTACTCCTGAGACCAAACAACAATCTAAACAATGGGTTATCAAGGGAGAATCTGCACCAAAAACGCGAAGACATTCCTTCGGCCAGAAAGGTTATGGCGACTGTCTTTTGGGATTCACAAGGGATAATCCTCATCGACTGTCTGGAAAAGGGTAAAACTATTACAGTTGCATATTATTCATCGTTATTGGACCGTTTGAAAACCGAGCTGCAAGAAAAACGCCGGCAATTGGACCGCAAAAAAGTCCTTTTCCATTACGACAATGCAGCAGCACACACGTCAATAGTTATTGTCGCAAAATTAATGGAAATAGGATTCCAACTCGTTTCACATCCCCCCCTATTCTGCAGACTTGGCTCCTTCGGACTACTATTTGTTATTTGTTCCCCAGTTTAACGAAATGGGCCGCGCGCGATTAGCCGTATGGGGCGTATGGGGCGCTGCAGTCATGGACTGTGCGGTTGGTCCCGGCAGAGGTTCGAGTCCTCCCTCGGGCATGGGTGTGTGTGTTTGTCCTTAGGATACTTTAGGTTAAGTAGTGTGTAAGTTTAGGGACTGATGACCTTAGGAGTTAAGTCCCATAAGATTTCACACACATTTTAAAGAAATGACTGGCGGGACAAAGTTTTAATTCAAACGAGGAAGTTATTGCAATAATTAATAGCTATTTTGCAGAACTGGACAATTCCTATTATTCGGAAGGGATTAACAAATTAGAACAGCGTTGGACGTAATGTATAAGTCTAAAAGGAGACTATGTCGAAAAGTAAAAATGGTTTACCCCAAATACGTAAGTAGTTTTTGATTTTGCACGGACTATTCAAACTCCCCTCGTATGTTTTGGCAATAATTGCTCTAGTAACAGTCCCTTGGGGCATGCCCGACGATTCAACGTCTGACGATTTCCCTTTCAGTGGGGTAGGACGTGAAGCGGGGCGACTTGGAGTAGGAGAGGCACCACAGGGCATTTTAATTTACGCTGTCTATACTTTTACAAATAAATTCTTAAAACTTTGTTTGCATGACCAGGAAGGATTCAGGATTCACACTCATAACAGAGGAAGTTCAAAAACATAACAAAACAATTTTTTTACATGTGAAATTTCATTTTTCACTTGGTATTGGTTGCATTTGTTGCTGTAGGTACACTTTTCTTCATAAGTAAGAGAGATTCTTCGATGAATTTTGCACAGCATACAAACCATACTTAAAGGTGTATGAAGCTCTAGAATTTACCAAATCTTTTAAAAACTGTGGTAAAAATTGAGATAATTAACTATAAAATTCGAGTTTTCTCTAAACACGAAGTTTAAAACGTAACAGCCCATTCATTTTTCCATAGATTAAATAAATCCTGGAGTATCGTACACCTGTAAGTATGCTTTGTAAGCTGTGCAAAATTCATCGAAGAATCTCTCTTACTTATGAAGAAAAGTGTACCTATAGCAGCAAATGCAGCCAACAGTAAGTGAAAAAAGTCATGAAATTTCACATTTAAAAAATATATTTTCGTGTTTTTGAACTTACACTGCTATGAGTGTGAATCGCGAATCCTTCCTGGTCATGCTGACAAAGTTTTATGAATTTATTTGTAAAAGTATAGACAGTGCAAATTAAAATGTCCTGTGGTGCCTCTCCTTCTCGAAGTCGGCCCGTTTGACGTCCTACCCTCCTTAAACGCGAAGCGCGGCGTCAAGGGTGACTAGGTTTGTGAGTGGGTAGACAAAACAGAGGGCGGCGTGGCGCGTCTTCCGGGGCGAGGCCATAGTGGCCGCGGGCAGGCGCCGGCTGGCTGGTCCCCGGAGGGCGTGTCCCTCCGAGGGTCGGCACACACTGAGACGTGGTCGGCCAGGTGCGGCTGGCACTGCGCCGTGGGAACCGCCGCCCGCCGCCCACGGCTGCAACCCGAGCACCGCTATTGAGCGCATCGCCGCTAGCGCTCAAGGCCAGCGCCGACGAGACAGACCGGTCCGCGCATAATAGCGCCGCCGGCACAGCTGCAAAGGGTGAGCGTCAGGGTGCCGCTCACCCACTCCGCTCCTCTCTCCTCTGCCGACGCCGCTCATCCGACCATTTTCGACCTGCAGCCTCCTGGCGCAATCTCCGCCCGTAAGGTGCTCCGAGAGGGGTGGCGCGTGTTGCGAATAGACGCTGCGGCGGACGACAAGACAAAACGAGCCCATCAGCTAGATTATGAAAACACACTTCTGCACTCTGAAAATGCGCTGTCTGACAAATAAAGTGAAGCACCCAGAAGATATGGTCGGACGTCCGTGTAACTTTGCATACGTACGAGGGGCGTTTGAAAAGTCCCTTCAACAGTAAAAACCACTTACGTGTTTGGGGAAAAACCTTTTTTATTTTTGACATAGTATCCTTTTAGACTTACACACTTCGTCCAACGCTGTTCTAATTTGTTGATCCATTCCGAATAATAGGAATGGTCCATGTCTGCAAAATAGCTATTAATTGCTGCAATCATCTTCTCGTTTGAATAAAATCTTTGTCCCACCAGGCATTTCTTCAAATTGGGGAACAAACAACAGTCTGAGGGAGCCACGTCTGGAGAATAGGGGGGATGTAAAACGAGTTGGAATCCTATTTCCATTAATTTTGCGACCAAAACTGCTGAGGTGTGTGCTGGTGCATTGTCGTGATGGAAAAGGACTTTTTTGCGGTCCAATCGCTGGGGTTCTTCTTGCAGCTCGGTTTGCAAACAGTCCGATAACGATGAATAATATGCACCCTTTTCCAGAGAGTCGATGAGGATTATCCCTTGCGAATCCCAAAAGACAGTCGCCATAACCTTTCCGGCCGAAGGACTGGTCTTCGCCTTTTTTGGTGCCGACCTCCCTTGGTAACGCATTGTTTAGGTTGTTGTTTGCTCTCAGGAGTATAGTAATGTATCCATGTTTCATGCACAGTGGCGAAACGATGCTTAAAGTCCTACGGATTCTTCCTGAACAGCTACAAAGCATCCTTGCAACACTACACACGATTCCGTTTTTGGTCAAGCGTGAGCAATCGCGGAACCCATCTTCCAGATATCTTTCTCATGTCCAAATGTTTATGCAAAATATTATGTACCCGCTCATTCGAGATGCCCACAGCACTAGCAATCTCACACACCTTACCTCTTGTGTCACCCATCATCATATCCTGGATTTTATCAATGATTTCTGGAGTCGTAACCTCCACAGGGCGTCCAGAACGTTCAGCATCACTTGTGCCCACATGGCCTCTCCGAAAATTTTGAAACAGCTTATAAACTGTTCTAATAGAAGGTGCAGAGTCACCATAATGTTTATTAAGCTTCTCTTTAGCCTCCTGAGGCGTTTTACCTTTCATAAAGTGTTGTTTAATTACCACACGAAATTCTTTTTCGTCCATTTTTTGACAATCACTCGACGTCCTTGTTTCACACGAATGCCAGACACAAATAAATGGATCAATATGGCTGAAACTTGGTGTGCGTTCTGTCCAAAGATGCTACTAAGTAAACCTGACCTCGATACGCACTGGTGGTGCCATCTCTCGGACTTTGCACGTACTTTTCAAACGCCCCCGTACACAGCACTGGCGGGTATGTAAGCAATTAGTTGTAATTCTCTGTGACTCATCGAACGCCCTCCAGAGTGCATTAGTGCCGTTCGCGTTTGACGTTGTAACCAGATCTAGTAGCGTTTATATTGGATGCAAAGAATATCAGATGCTGAGTGATCTCCGTGAAGGACATGGAGTTGCCTCGTAATCGTCTCGGACAGTGTTATCAGCACCTGCCGGAGTGTGAAACGGGTCTCATTCTGGGTCTCTATTTGGCAAGCTGATCGAGCGTGCCATATCCAGATTTCAGTGATCTGCTAGTCAGTCTGCACCAAAAGGTGGCGACAGGCATACGCATCGTCAAGATTCCAGTGCACGACGTCTGATCACCACAATGGAGAAACGCCGTGTTGTGCATCGAGCTTATCGTACACCGTTCAAGTCTGCACCTACCATCTGAGAACAAGAAACGGACTCCCTGTAACGTGCTGTGTCATCCAGCACCATTGGCTTCAGAGCAGAGCAGCCAGACAAGGAAATTACGAACCATACAAACGCTGCTCTTAACACCAAAACACTAATGGCTACATTTGGAGTGGTGCATGGCCAGGAAGTACAAACTCCTGATGAATGACGTCGCATTGTGCTCAGCGATGAATCGCTCTTATTCACTGTCCCGGATGACCATTGTTGGCGAGTATGGTGAGCCTTGGGGGTGAGGGGTGATACTATTCTTCCACTGTTTTGGACAGACACAGTGGAGTTACTCCTAGCGCATGGTGTGAAAAGCCAGTGCCTATGACCTCAGGTCACGGCTGATAGTGATGGAGTCAATGCTGACGTCACCACGGTACATCATGGACATCCTGCGTCATCATGTGTTACCTCTCATGTCGCGGTATCGTGTACCATTTTTCAACATGACAATACTCATCTACACACTACACGTGTCTCGATGAAATGTCTGCGTAATGTTCAGGTTTTCGTGTGTTAGCAAGATCCCCATGTCATTCCCTCGGCCGAGGTGGCCGAGCGGTTCTAGGCGGTACAATCTGGAACCGCGCGACCGCTACGGTCGCAGGTTCGAATCCTGCCTCGGGCATGGATGTGTTAGGTTTAAGTAGTTCTAACTTCTAGGGGACTGATGACCTCAGATGCTAAGTCTCGTAGTGCTCAGAGCCATTTTTTTAAGTTCAGAACCTTGCCATTGAGGGCCCACGTGTCGCATTGTATGGGCAGACTCGCTGACGGAAGTGTTGAATTGTGAGCGGCAGTAAACGGAGCAGGCCAGTGTTTCTGCATAGTTAACAAGACTGCGGACCTGGCCATGCGCTTCGTGTGAGCGTTGCCGTGTGCTTACGAAGAGAACACGGCAAGTGCCACAATCCGATTTCCCAAAAACTTTAAAAATAAGTCAATACGTGTCTTGGCTTATCCGTAGATACAAGAGGCACTTGTGCGCCCTTTTTTTTTTTTTGGGTCATCAGTCTTCTGACTGGTTTGATGCGGTCCGCCACGAATTCCTCTCCTATGCTAACGTCTTCATCTCACAGTAGCACTTGCAACCTACGTCTTCGATTATTTGCTGGATGTATTCCAATCTCTGTCTTCTTCTACAGTTTCTGCCTTCTGCAGCTCCCTCCAGTACCATAGAAGTCATTCCCTCATGCCGTAACAGATGTCCTATCATCCTCTCCCTTCTCCTTATCAGTGTTTTCCACGTATTCCTTTCCTCTCCGATTCAGCACAGAACCTCATCTTCATAGCCTTATTAGTCCACCTATACTCCATTCACCGAGACAAGAGACGTACTGTAAACACGGCAAGGCGCGTGACCACACCGCTGCCGTCGGGGGGTGTACAAGGCAGGGGCGTCAGAAATTAAAAGATGAAGTGTTTTTTTATAATTTGGCAACTGAACATGATAAATTGATCCGAGAACTACCTACCGACACCTTTTTTTTACATTACATTAAAATTTATTGTCACTGAAAAAGAGAAATATTTAAGCTTTCACGAAAAGTTGTTTTTTTCGCGTTACTCTATATTTATCACGCCATATCTCCTAAACTGTGTGTCGCACAGCAAAATAATTTTATAATTGCCTTCAGTACTATATGTTGATGACGCCTGCAAATTTTCTGCCCAATAGAGTCAGTAATAGTGAAGTAATAAATTAAAATCTCACGTCTGATGCAGAACTTTTACCAAATCATCATCCGCACTTTTCCCCTTTAAATTTTTTTGTGGGGGTGTAAGCGAGAAAAGTTTCAGAAAGGTTTGAATTTAATTTTGTAGTTTGTTTGAATGCGATGGGTGCAACGGTTTGTCCTTTATGAGCGATGCATTGTGCGGTTCGCAGGCGCGGCGCTCAGTCAGTGTGCCCGTCTCAGTTGCAGGTGTGAGCTCGTTAGTGGGTGTTGTACAGGGCGGCGATTTCAGGATATCTTAAGTTCATCTGTAAAGACGCTTGAAAGACTAGTCATTGATTACTAGAGTAAGTATATGTGTTTGTAGTCACGCTGAGCATTCACTGTTTATGCGTGCATCCAATAGCATCGCATGGTTTCTTATTTTATATATTCACTTATTTCATTAGCGACACATACGGCTGTCCTCCTTATGTCATCCACGAATTCAGCGAGCGAGGTCGACGTGTCAGCTCTGAGTCCACCAAAGAAGCGAGCAAAGAAGAAATCATTACGTTCTTCTGAGAAGCACGGAACTGTTACATCCAGAGCGGTCGATGAGTGACATTGTTTCGAAAACAGCTGCAGCTACAGGTGTTGGACGTTCTTCAGTGTATCATGTGATAAGTGAGTACAAGGCCACACACTCTTTGAAGTCTCCCAAGAAAGGAAAATTACGACAGCAACTCTCTGAAAGTGTTGGTTGATGACTTCGATAGAAATGCGATACGAAGGAAAGTACACGATTTTTTTTTTTTTCGTAACGAATTGCCAACAATTGACAAAGTGCTTACAGTCGTGAACGAAGATGCTGATCTGGGCAGTTTTCGGAGAACTACATTTTATAAGTTATCGAGAGAAATCAATTTCAACTATGTCCGGCGTGGGCGCGATAGCATGCTAATAGACAAGTATGACATCATTTTATGGAGGCGGAGTTATCTTCGAACCATTAAACAGTTGAGATATGAAGGCAGACCCATTTACTATTTGGACGAGACGTGGGTGAACGCAGGACATACCCGAAGTTACGTCTGCGTAGATGACACTATAAATTCCTCAAAACAAGCGTTTCTGTCCGGATTATCCACTGGAAGCAAGGGTCCATCAGGTAAAGGGAAACGTCTGATTATCGTACACATTGGCAGCAAAGCAGGGTCCTTTGAAGGATGTTTGTGGACTTTCGAATCCAAGAAAAGTGGAGATTATCATGAGGAGATGTGCGCCGAAAACTTCGAGAAGTGGTTTCAAGATGTTCTTCCTCGGCTTCAGAAAAATGCAGTTATTGTTCTTGATAACGCGCAGAACCATTCTCGGAGAAAAGAAAAAGTTCCCAATGCGAATTCCAATAAGCAAGAAATATCAGGGTGGCTAAAATCTAAAAACATCGATTTCGAAGACGGTATGTTGAAGAAAGAACTTTTAGATATAGTTAAAAATCACAGAACAGCGCACAATGAATACGCAATAGATGAAATGGCGAAGAATGCAGGGAAAACTGTTTTCAGAATTCCTCCGTGCCACTGTGAATTAAACGTCATCGAGTTAGTGTGGGCCAGAATCAAAGGCTATGTTGCAGTGAAAAACAAAACATACAAAACGCCGGAAGTTAAAGTACTGGTAGAAGAAGCAGTATGAACAGTGACTGCAGAGGATTGGAACAAGTGCGTCCTCCATGACGTAGAAAAAGTGGAAACTCAAATGTGGAAATTAGACTGAATTATAGAGGAGAGAGAGGAGCGGTTTGTTATAAACCTCAATGAAAACAGTACAAGTTCGACAGAGTGAACCTTGTTTCGTCCTTTATCATTATTATTACTGGTATTGTTATTAAAACTAACAATTAATTGTGTTTGAATGGAGCGTTTTGTTAGCAACCAGAATGAAAATCAATCTGCTTCGTCAGAATGAACTCAGTTTAACATTATTGTTAAATTTATTTCGTACATTGTTGCCCAGGTTTCTCACGGTCCGCTGTGACAGCTCGGCAGCCAGCCGCACGCCGCCAGCTGCAAAGCGTGCGCCAAGGATTTTCCTCACCCCTGCGTATCACGTGAACACCGAATGCTTTCTCTGGAAACGAGCGTAGTCGCTCACGTGATACTGTTTATGTTTCGTCCCAGCTCTCGGTGAATAGACATTAGTTTTCAACATTCGTCTGTAGCACCATATCTGAAATGCTTCGATTCTCTTCTGTTACAGTTTTCCTACAGTCCATGTTTCACTACCATACAATGCTGTACTCCAGACATACCTTCTGAGAAATTTCTTCCAAATTAAGGCCAATATTTGATATTAGTAGCCTTTTCTAGCCTGCTTTTGATCTCCTCCTTCACCTACTTCGTGACCATCGATCCTGATGCTAAGTTGCTCGCTGTTCTCATTTCTACTACTTCTCATGACCTTCGTCTTTCTTCGATTTCCTCTCAATCCATACTCTGTACTCATTAGGCTGTTCATTCTATTCAGTAGATCATGTAATTCTTCTTCACTTTCACTCAGGATAGCAATGACATCAGCGAATCGTATTATTGATATCCTTTCACCTTGAATTTTAATTCCACTCCTGAACCTTTCTTTTACTTCCATCATTGCTTCCTCGATGTGCAGATTGAACAGCAGGGACGAAAGACTACATCCTTGTCTTACACCCTTTTTAATACGAGCACTTCGTTCTTGGTCGTTCACCCTTAATATTCCCTCTTGACTGTTGTATGTACTGTGTATGACCCGTCTCTTCCTACAGATTACCCCTATTTTCTCAGAATTTCCAACATCTTGCACCATTTTACATTGTCGAATGCATTTTTCCAGGTCGACAAATTCTATGAAAGTGTATTGATTTTTCTTTAGCCTTGCTTCCATTATTAACCGCAACGTCAGAATTGCCTCTCTCGTGTCTTCACCTTTCCTAAAGCCAAACTGATCGTCATTAGCGCATCCTCAATTTTCTTTTCCATTCTTCTGTATATTATTCTTGTAAGCAGCTTCGTTGCATGAGCTGTTAAGCTGATTGTGCGATAATTCTCGCACTTGTCAGCTCTTGCCGCCTTCGGAATTGCGTGGATGATGTTTTTACGAAAGTCAGATGACACGTCTCCAGACTCATACATTCTACACACCAACGTGTATAGTCGCTTTGTTGCCACTTCCGTCCAACGATTTTAGAAATTCTGATGGAATGTTATCTATCCTTTCTGCTAATATGATCTTAAGTCCTCCAAAGCTCTTAAATTCTAATATCGGGTCGCCTATATCTTCTAAATCGACTCCTGTTTCTTCTTCTATTACATTGGACAAATCTCCCCCCTCATAGAGGCTTTCAGTGTATTCTTCCACCTATCCGCTCTCTCGTCTGCATTTAACAGTGGAATTCCCGTTGCACTCTTAATGTTATCTATCACCCTTGCTTTTAATGTCATCGAAGGTCATTTTGACTTTCCTGTATGCTGAGTCAGTCCTACCGACAATCAATAGGGAACTTCAAGCGTATCTCGTCATTCCTTAGTACTTCCGTATCCCACTTCTTTGTGTACTGTTCCTTCTTCACTAATCTCTAAAACTTCAGCCTACTCTTCATCACTACTACATTGTGATCTGCGGCTATATCTCCTCCTGGGTATGCCTTACAATCCAGTATCTGATTTTGGAATATATGTCTCACCATAATGTAATCTAACTGAAATTTTCCCGTATCACTCGGCCTTTTCCAAGTATACCTTCTCCTCTTGTGATTCTTGAACAGAGTATTCTCTGTTACTAGCTGAAATTTCTTACAGAACTCAATTAGTTTTTCTCCTCTCCCACTCCTTGTCCCAAGTCCATATTCTCCTGTAACCTTTTCTTCGACTCCGTTTCCTACAACTGCATTCCAGTCCCCCATGACTATTAGATTTTCATATCCCTTTACATACTGTATTACCCTTTCAATACCCTCATACACTTTCTTTATCTGTTCATCGTCAGCTTGCAACGTCGACATGTATACCTGAACTATCGTTGTCGGCGTTGGTCTGCTGTCGATTCTGATTAAAACAACCCAGTCACTGAACTGTTCACAGTAACACACCCTCTGCCCTACCTTCCTATTCATAACGAATCCTACTCCTGTTATACAATTTTCTGCTGCTGTTGATATTACTGTATACTCATGTGACCAGAAAGCCTTGTCTTCTTTTCCACTTCACTTCACTGACCCATACTATATCTAGATTGAGCCTTTGCATTTCCCTTTTCAGATTTTCTCGTTTCCCTGCCACGTCCAAGCTTCTGAAATTCGTCGCCCCTACTCGAAGAATGTTATTATTTCGTTAATTATTCAGTCTTTTTCTCATGGTAACCTCCCCCTTGGCAGTACCCTCCTGGAGATTCGAATGGAGGACTATTCCGGAATCTTTTGCTAAAGGAGAGATCATCATGACACTTTTTCAATTACAGGCCACATGTCCTGTGGATACACGTTACGCGTCTTTAATACAGTGGTTTCCATTGCCTTCTGCATCCTCATGCCGTTGATCTTTGTTGATTCTTCCGCCTTCAGGGGCAGTTTTCCACCCCTAGGACAAGAGTGCCCTGAACCTCTGTATCCTCCTCCGTCTCTTTGACAAGGCCAATGGCAGAAAGAGGGTGACTTCTTATTCCTTATAGTGCACAGTAATCTCAGCCGAAATGCTCTCACAGTGATTAGCATCACAGCTTGTCGGTTTTACACCCCGTGTTCGAAACCAGATCATTTATTTTATTTACTTTTCTTTCATTTATCTACTCATGTACATTGAAGGTTACTGTAATAATGTTTCTTATTAATTTAAGGGATACAAGGATGTTATATTAATAGTAAAATTACAACTGGGTCTCACAATAAGTTTCACATATTTAGTATAAAATATACGTGTGTATGGTATTTTCAGGGGATGATAATCTTTTTTAAGTTATCATATTCTTATGTTTCATTCTTATATCAATTCATAGATTACTTCTTCTATTTTTTCTTATGTATATTCTTCAGGAAGCTTTGGTGTGTACATTTGGATGATACTGATCATAGAAATGGTCGAAAGGCAGAAATTCTGAACACCACGAGCATTGCAGGAAGGCAGCATTGCTACAGTGACATTTCTTCAAATGAATCTCACTCCGGAAAGAAACATAGTTAACATTGCTGAAGATTTTAGGTACTGGCTGTGATGTTGCGGCAAACCATACATGACGGATCACTCTGCCGAAAACCGGAGCTTGCGATCGACTATAAATCAAAGATACACTACAGGAATTTCACAGATAACAATTTCAAATAATTTTTTCATTCGTTTAGTTTTTTTGAAGTGCTTCATCAGACATACAGTTAGTAGACTAATAAGGACAGCATGATTTCAGTATCAGCTGTAAACCATTTGTCTAGTAATTTCTTTAGATATGGGCAGATAAATGAAAAACAAAAATAAAACAATAACCGATTTCGAACAGGGGGCGCAAAAGTATGAAGTCGTGATGCTAGCCACTGCACCACCACATTGGTTGAACTATTTACATGCTAAAAAGCACGTAAAGTACCTCGAAAATCTTGACCGTCGTTTTCTCAGAAACGATCGAGTATCAATGAATAAGCCGGTGTATGTGTTCGCTTATTTTGACACCTCTTCCACCGAGTGAAGTTTCCGGGAACTCCGATAATGGCCCTTGCCGTGTTCTCCTCGTTAGTAATTAGTCGCCCGCGCCAGCCGCTCGCTGATTGTATTACCGTACACGTAGCTACGGGGTTTTGGGCGCTCTGCTTCCTATAGATCAGGGCCTGCCAGAAACTCTGCACGCTGGCGGCACTTTGGCGGGCGGGCCGCTCTCTTTCTCTCTCTCTCTCTCTCTCTCTCTCTCGTTTCATTGTCAGTGCACGTTTCCCCCACCACCACTATACACTGTCTGAGCGGGAACTGCAAACGCGACGCTTACACGGCAGAGCAGTCACGCACGGAACACAGACTGACCTGTAAGCGGCTTGCTTTCACATTATGCTCTGTTAGGAAATTCGAAAAACTTAAGCTATGGGGCATGGCGAGAGGTATTGTACTTTTAGTGACTGTTGGTACAAGGACAATAAAAAATGCAAATAAAAAAAGTTGAGTTTGCGACTGCATTACCCCAGTAAAATTGTGCAAGCCAGATTGTTCCGTGGAAAATTCTTGCATTTCAGTTGAGATATAGAAAAAGAGGCAAAAAATAGTCCCTATAGAATGCTGTTAGGAAGGGAATAAATTATCATAACTACATGTGAAAGGAAAAAAGTATTACCTAGCACTTCTCTACAGACAGCACCATGGCTACAATTCTCAGCATAATATATCACGAACAAAACAAAGTTTTCATCATCGTCTAATTACGTTTGGTTCTCTGGAAACATAATAAAGTTGATATGTGGTACAAACTATTGGTACACTGACCAGCGTAGGCAGTTTAACAGATTGTCATCACTGCGACTGTCACGTAATTGTGACTTATTTAGTTGCATTATTTAAAACAATCTTTCACAAGCGTAAGTTGATGCAAACATGGAAACCACTTTTGCAGCCTCGTTATGTAGACTTGTAAACTCTTCCCGAGAAAAACCTTCGTAGAAGTCCTGGACAGTTTTAACGTAATAGAATTTGCCTTTTAATAGGGAATTACACTGCAGATCCGCGTGTTCCATTTGCAAATGAACGGGGCCACTTTCATCTGATACTGCAAACGGTGTTGAAAACGGCTCAGGAACAGATGCGAGGTTGGCAATGCCCTGAAAATGATTTGAAAACTGTTACTGTGTTTCTTCCAACACCGAAATGAATTGTTCGAAATGCACATTTTCTTTAACGCCAAAGACCTTAGGGAAATGGGCGGTGTTCTTTTTCAGATGTTGTCCCTTATGTAATTTTCATTTTGCAACCACCTTTTCCATGAAATCAGATACTAATTGCTTCTCACCTTGCAACGTCTTATTGAGGGTGTTCAAGAAAGCACCCAAGTCAACTAAAAATGCGAGGTCTGCAGTTCATTCCGGGTCTTCTAATATTGATTTCTGTTTCCCTTTTTCTTTCATAAATTGAACAATAGCAGGTCTTTACCACAAAAGTCGTTCCAAGCATACCCCCGATTTAACCAACGTACTTCGCTGTGGTAAATCATGTTTCCATACTGTTCCTGCAGTTACATAAAAAACTGTTGAAGCTGATGATTTAATAAACCATGTGACCAGATAATTTGCTATTCGGCACCAGTTTCATAACGTGCTCCATCGCTGCAAATTTAGCGTCAGGTGCTTCCTGATGCACAAAACAATGAATGTACGGAATTAATATATATAAGAGGAAAGCTTAGAGCAGCATCAGCCTCTGATCATGTGCTTTGCGGACCTGGAAAAAGCATTCGATCGAGTCCCACGCGAATCTCTCTGGATTTTACTAAAGAAAACCGGCTGCCCTGACAAAATTATTAACTTGATTAGACAGTTTCATGACAACATGGTGGCAAAAATCCGCCATGAAAACAAGCTTTCAGACCAGTTTCTCGTGACATACGGTGTAAAACAAGGCTCCCACACTCTTCTCACTTTATTTCGCAGCTGTTATGAGAGATGCGATCAAAGCTTGCAGTGGTCAAATGGCTTTTGACTCGAGAACAGACAGAAGTGTCTTAAACATCTCTCGCCTCAGAACAAGTCGCATAAATAAAATATCTATCTTAGAAATTCTTCACGCAGACGACGTATGCATGATGGTTAATACTCCTGAATCTCTCCAAACATACATGAACCTGCTAAATGACTCCTGTAGAAGATTTGGTTTAGTCATAAGCATCATCAAGACCACTTAGGGGTTCCAATACAGACGACTGCAGTATTAAGTTGGACAACAAACATTTGGAAAACGTGTCACACTTTAAATACATAGGTAGCCAAATTAGAAGCGATAACAGCCTGACAACAGAAATTGCAGCTCGTATTGCCAATGCAGCCTCAGTTTTCGACAAATTGAATCACCGAGTATGGAAATCATATGATCTCGGACTACAAACTATAATTGCGGTCTACAAAGCAATAATTTTACCAACGTTACTCTACGCCTCGGAAACCTGGTGCTGTTATCAAGCTGATACTAGGAGGCTTTCATCTTCGCTGTCTGAGATCAATTCTCCGCATGAAATGGAAAGACCGTGTTCCAAACACGGAGATTTTGCGTCACGTGAAACTGCCTGGCATTGAAGCTCTCTTAATAAAATACCAGCTGAGATGGGGTGGCCATGTCATACGCATGGACGACAGTAGCCTTCCCAAGGCAGTGTTCTACTCAGAGCTCTCGTGTGGAAAGCGGCGGCAAGGTGGCCAACACCTGCGATATAAAGACACCATCAAACGCCACCTCACAGCCTGTGACATTCCGAGCAAACGTTGGGAGAAGCTTGCGTTGCACCGATCAGAGTGGCGCTCAACTGTACACAAGAGTGTGGAACAATTCGAGCATATCCGCCTAAAGAACCTGGACAATAAACGAAAGCTCCGCAAATCTAAGCCCAAGCCTAATTACATCTATACGTATAACTCCACTGGACAACTGTATTGCACTTCGTGCGGCCGGGTCTTCAAAGCAAAGCTCGGGTTTGCAAGCCACATCCGAACCCGCCACAATACGGACTAAACGACTGATGGAGTCGCTGCCGCGGGACACGGCGAGGAGGATATATATATATATATATATATATATATATATATATATATATATATATATATATATATATCCTACTAGTCCATTTTGTGCCCTCGCATCGCTACCACTCCGCCGGGGGTAACTTAGATCAACACGTTCCAAATGCAGGCCAACGGCTTCAATGCCTCTTAAACCGTTTTCGGCAAGTCGATCCCAACTGTTGTGTATTTCACTGGCACCAACTCTAACAATTCTTCTGCCGTAAACATAAAGCGCAAGTTGTGCCGTGTTCGAAATGTCGATCGACTTATTCAAAGCGTCTAGAATGCGATGAACTTGCTGGCGTTGTCGGTTAACTGCCTGGAGACATCCGCTGCCGTGACAGCTATGTCTGTCGCGACATACTAATTTCGAGAAATTTTTGTACCTCCAATGCCGTCACGCTGTCTCAATAATGTCCTCTTTAATGAACTCGCCATCGCTGAAAGGTTTATTCCATTTGGCTACTGTAGGAGTTATTTTGTACCTTGCTTTTAATGAAAGCTGCTACAGTTGGTTTTGGCTGAAAATATGAAGTAATAGAATGGACTGTAAACACAATGGATTTCTACAAGCATATAAATTGAAGAGCCAAAGAAATTGGTATAGGCATGCGTATTCGAATACAGAGATATGTAGCAGGGAGAATACGACGCTTCAGTCGGCAACGCCTACATAAGACAAGTGTCTGGTGCAGTTATTTAATAAGTTACTGCTGCTACAATTATAGCAGGCTAGCAAAATTTCAGTGTGCTCCAACGTGGCGTTATAGCCGGCGGCGCATGAGCGATGGGACACAGCATCTCCGAGGTGGCGATAAAGTGGGGATTTTACCGTACGACCATTTCATGAGTGTTCCGAGAGTATCAGAAATCCGGCAAAACATCAAATCTCCGACATCGCTGCAAGAACGGGACGAACGACAACTGAAGAGAATCGTTCAACGTGACTGAAGTGTAACCCTTCCTCAGATGGCTGCAGATTTCAATGCTGGGCCATCAATAAGTGTCAGCATGCGATTCATTCAACGAAACATCATCGATATGGGCCCTTGTCTACTCCATGACACAAAACTTTACACCTCGCCTGGCCCCGTTAACACCGACATTAGACTGTTGATGACTAGAAACCTGTTGCCTGGTGGGACGAGATTCGTTTCAAATTGTGTCGAGCGGATGGACGTGTTCGGGTATGGAGACAACCTCATAAATCCATGGACCCTGCGTGTCAGCATGGGACTATTCAGGCTGGTGGAGGCTCTATAATGGTGTGGGGCGTGTGCAGTTGGAGTGATAAGGGAGCCCTGATACGTCTAGAAACGACTCTGCCAAGTGACACGTACGTAAGCATCCTGTCTGATCACCTGCATCCATTCATGCCCATTGTGCATTCTGACGGACTTGGGCAATTTCAGTAGGACAATGCGATCCCCAAACGTCCAGAATTACTACAGATTGGCTCCAGTAAAACTCTTCTGAGTTTAAACACTTCCGCTGGCCACCAAACTCACCAGATATGAACATTACTGTGCATATCTGGGATGCCTTGTAACGTGCTGTTCAGAAGAGATCTCCATCTCTTCGTACTCTTACGGATTTATGGGCAGCTCATGGTGTCAATACGCTCCAGCACCACTTCAAAGTCGAGTCCATGGAATGTCGTGTTGCGGCACTTCTGCGTACTCGCGAGGGCCCTACACGATATTAGGCAGGTGTACCAGTTTCTTTGGCTCTTCAGTGTATTTACAAATACAAACAGCATGAACACAATGATTTTCATGGGTTAATCAGGCTGAGATCGGCTCGCTGTGCAACACTACTTCTTTTTAGGTACGCCAACTCATTTTCTCTTTCATCGCCAACTAAATTTTTAAATTCCTTGTACATTGTGGTGTAATGCCACTTTGTTTCATATTTCTGGTGCCCGTCGATTATGTGACTGCGTAATAGACACTGAGAATCTTCATCCTTCTCTTCGAAAACGAACCGTAATTCGCACTCATTTTTAAATGGTCGTGACGGGACACTGCCTCTTTTTGTGTGTAAGTGCCATTCCAACAACCACTGTTCCTTTACCTTTCTTGAAACCGCAAGTAAATAGCGAGAAATACAAGCGCTGGCACTTCGAAAAATACCGCACCTATGCCGGAAGAGAGAGTGCTGCATCGCTATGTTACACGAAATGTCACGCTGCGCCGTGTACTTCCGAGAAGGACCGAGCCTCGGCCCCTCACGCGACCCGCACATTGCGCACGCGTGCAGTTTTTCACGCCGTGGCCCGCCCTGGAGTAGATGTATTCGCATGCAGTTTTTCGTTCCTCTCACTGTGGTATTTATGCCACATTGCGGCCCGCTCTTATTCCCACATTACAGTATCGGCTGCAGTGCATAGAGGGAAGCTGCATCAGTAGCCAGCAGCAGACCTCACACCACGCGACGCCAGATGGTTACGCAATGGGAAAACACGGAACGTTCGCGAGGCTTCCTATACTGGAGCGGTGGTGAGTAACCGTTCGGACGGGGAGCCAAGTCGCATATTGCTCACAATTTGCTTCTGCAGATTACTATTACAATGTGTACAACTTTGCTTCCGCCGTTTTTTCCCCAACATTTGAGGCTTTAATGAAACAAACTGGTTACACATGTATCATTCAAAGCGTTTTTCATCGCTGGCCACTACTTCCTCCCATCTTTCGGGCAGTGGTACGAATCCCGCGTCGAAAAAATTGTTCATATTTTGAAGCGATCCACGAATCGATCCAGTTTGTGACTTCTTCATGAGGTCAGAAGTGTTGGTCAGGCAGGCCATGCGCCATTGATCTAAACAGGTGATAGTCTGAGGGAGCAATGTCTGGAGAATACGGCGGGTGTGGTAGGACGTCCCATTTTAACGTTTCCAAGTGCGTTTTGACCTCTTTTACAATGTGGGGTGAAGCGTTGTCGTGCTGCAAAATCACTTTATCGGGCCTCTAGCTGTATTGGGGCCGTTTGTCTTTTAATGCTATGCTCAAATGCATTAATTGCTTTCGATAACGAGCATCTGTGATTATTTCACTTGGTTTTAACACATCATAGTACACGACGCCGAGCTGGTCCCACCAAATGCAGAGCATGATCTTGGAGCCGTGAGTATTCTGTTTTGTCGTCGACGTGGAAGCATGGCCGGGATATCCCCATGATTTTTTGCGTTTAGGGTTATCGTAATGAACCCATTTTTCGTCCCTGGTCACAATGCGATGCAGAAATCCCTTTCGTTTTTGCCTCTGAAACAACTATTCACAAACACACAAGCGCCGTTCAACGTCTCTTGGTTTCAGCCCACACGGGACCCAAGTACCTTCTTTCTGAATCATGTCCATAGCCTTGGGACGTTCTGAAATGGCTTGCTGTGGCACTCCCACTAATCGTGCCAATTCTTCTTGAGTTTGACGCGAGTCTTCACTCAGCAATGTTTCCAATTCTGCATCTTCGAAAACATTCTCTCTTCCACCACTATGCCGGTCTACGACGTTAACATCACCGTTCTTGAAGCTTTGAAACCAAACACAATACGTTCTTTCACTAATAGCGTCCTTACCATACGTACTTGAGAGCATTCGATGAGACTCAGTGTTATTTTCGTGTAACCAAAACGGTGAGCCGGCCGTGGTGGCCGAGCTGTTCTAGGTGCTACAGTCTGGAACCGCCCGACTGCTACGGTCGCAGGTTCGAATCCTGCCTCGGGTATGGATGTGTGTGATGTCCTTAGGTTAGTTAGGTTTAAGTAGTTCTAAGTTCTAGGGGACTAATGACCTCAGCAGTTTAGTCTTATAGTGGTCAGAGCCATTTGAACCATTTGAACCAAAACGGTGAAACTCAGTGCCGGCTGGTGTAATGTGTGGGAGAAGTCTGCATACCGATTTTCGGCAGTATTTAGGAGGCACTGAGCTTATGCCTTGAAGACCACCGTTTAGATGATGAAACGGCTTAATAATCCGCATTGTACATCACTTTCCACTGCTTATTTTTACTTCGCTGTTGTTTCACCGTATTTGTGTTATGTCCGCCCCCGGTAGCTCAATGGTCAGCGTGACGGATTGTCAGTCTTCTGGGCCCGGGTTCGATTCCCGGCTGGGTTGGGGAATTTTCTCCGCCCAGGGACTGGGTGTTGTGCTGTTCTCATCATCATCTTACCATCCTCATCGACTGCAGGTCGCCGAAGTTGGATTCAAATTGAAAGACCGGCACCCGGCGAACAGTCTGCCCGACGGGGCGCCCAGCCGTACGATTAAATAAATAAATGTTTTACATCACGCGAAGTGGCCGTGCGGTTAAAGGCGCTGCAGTCTGGAAGCGCAAGACCACTACGGTCGCAGGTTCGAATCCTGCCTCGGGCATGGATGTTTGTGATGTCCTTAGGTTAGTTATGTTTAACTAGTTCTAAGTTCTAGGGCACTAATGACCTCAGCAGTTGAGTCCCATAGTGCTCAGAGCCATTTGAACCATTTGAACCACTTACATCACGGGTTCTGCTCTTCAGTTGTTACCGAGCCACCGCCACCAGTGAAGCACCCACGCCGACGGTGTTGAGAAATGACGTCACATACCCTTTCAACCCATGAAGTTTCACTTAACTTCCTCCTTCCCTTCGGAGTGCTTCAGTTTTCTTCTCAGGCAGTGAGGATCATTTTCCCCAAAAAGTGATATCGTAATTCATTACGGAGTGGAAAAACAGTGTCAACTAGTTTCTTTATTTCCAAATTACCGTTAGCTAGGACGGGTAAAAATCGTTTTATCTTATGGCCACTTTGGGTGTTGTTTTTTGCCGATTTCGGTATTAGTTTTTGCCACTTTCAGTCCTAGTTTTTGAATTTTGGTGTTATTTTTTGTTAATTTTCGCGCGATTTTGCGACGGCTTATTATTCGTGTTTCGTATTTTCTTTATTTTGTCATGTTTTGCTGTTTTCGAGTGTTATCTTGCAGTTATACCTGTCAATTACGGTATGTTTATTGACGTCTCATTCACATTTAAGGAAAAGAAAGAATAACGTTAAACGTATTAAATGCAACGAATTACGATGAGAAAATGACTGTACAATTGCATATCGTTAAAAGCTTTTTTAAAATCAAGCGTTTCCGTTACTTCCAAAGTTCTTCCCCGGACACATTATCACACCATTCCCTTAGCACATCACTACAGCGTGAAATCAGCCGCTCGAAGTCTAAGTTTGAACAATAATACAAATAATTACTTTGTGTACCAGATCATAGACTGTATTACAGCACTACAGCCTCGTAACAAGAAAGTCACCATTTTGTGGGTAAAGAGACATCGTAGTAGCAGGGACATTGAAACTGTCGACACTCTTGCTAAGCGTGCCATCCGCCATGGGACAAAGGCTTACGAACATGTTCCTTACACAGACCTACTGCAAGACGTGGAGCAGCAGATCTGAACCTTGTGGGACAATAACTGGAGTCTATCGTACCAACAAAGAGAAAGGCGTTATGCAGCTACGCTACTGCATATCTTTGCACTCCCTTGGCACCACTGGAGGGATCTGGTAACCATATTCTGCCTCGGCTTTAACCATGGACGGTTCCGATTGTACCTCTATTGGCTGCAACTGACCACGTAATAGCGGCGCGGAGGAGGACATTCACCACATCATTTTCGGCTGCCCCCTGAGATGCCACGCAACAGCCGAATTGGTACAGTGCTTAGTGGAAAACAGCTTCCTAACAGTCTTAACAGTGTGAAGTCACTACTCGTTCTGCATGATGTATCGTTGGCAGCTGGTAACATCATGATGTAATTGACTTGCATAAACCAATGTAAATATTCTATGTGAATCTTCAATGTAAGTGTCTGTAAGTATCATGTATCTTTCAAACTGTAACATATTTATTTGTAACAAATCATGTATTAGATGCTAGTTCAGTGGATAATGTCCGAATACCCCAATAAGAATAAAGGAAAGTCTGTATTTGGACACTGAAGAAGTAGTGCCTTCAGCCAAGCAGCAGACGTTTTACAATGTCTACATTTCCCGCAGGGATGGAAAGTTGCTTTACCACTACATTACTAGGTATGTGTCTCTTCATATTTTAGGAAACTTGCTGACATCATCACAGGAAATTCCTTTTCCCACAATAATAAAACCGTCTTCAAGTCTTAACTAGAAACAGAGGTAACAGTTTTATCTGCCGTCGCCACAGTTCTCTCTTCTTTTGCACAATAAATCAAATAAAAAATGACAAGTTGTGAGAGATCTTTAATGTGATACATCAAATAAATTTTATATTTTCGTAGCATGCAAGCATAAATACGAAAACTATCAAATACATCACTGAAGTATCACAGACACGTAAACCAACATGGCGCCTGCGTGGTATCCTGTGTTGTGCTTAGATGATAGAAGTGAACGATGCAGGTGCTATGTTGAATTACGTGTTTGTGACGCTACAGTACCGTATCCGGAAGATTTCGTATTGTGTACTTAGAAAATGTGCAGCTCAGTTGACGAGTCACATCAAATATTTCTCAAACGCTTATCATTTTTGGTACGATTTTTTATGCAAAAGTGTCAGGAAATGAGAGATCGGTGAATAAAACTGCTACTGGAACAGAGGTTGTTGGAAGTGTTGTACTTTCATCTGTCGTCACACCTAGAGCATCAGCTTTTTATGCAGGAAATGAATGGTCATTTTAATGTTATAAGTGAACAAAAGCTCCGAGAAAAAATTCTATTCAACTTCAACATTAAACATCTATCAGCAAAAATCTGTTCTCAGATTTATGACATTTTTAGACGCGAAAGGGCATGCCAAATTTCTTGTTATTTCGTAAAAACCTCTCATTTTGTATTAAGTCAAGAAGAACCCCTGGTTTTGGTTTATTTTTGCTTCTTAGATTACGCGAAATTTTCTTGTGCCTTTCTATACGAGTCGGCAGGTGTGGCCGAGCGGTTCTAGGCGCTTCAGTCTGGAACCGCGCGACCGCTACGATCGCAGGTTCGAATCCTGCCTCGGGCATGGATGTGTGTGATGTCCTTAGGTTAGTTAGGTTTAAGTAGTTCTAAGTTTTAGGGGACTGATGACCTCAGGTGTTAAGTCCCATAGTGCTCAGAACCATTTTGAACCTTTCTATACGAAAACGTAACTGAACTAAGGCGTTTTCATTAATTCTAGGCATTGGTTTCTCAGTAAAGTTGTGATCTATTTCAGTTCCCAGAAGTTTAAGATTACTACGTCTTGGCGTTTATTATTTGAGTAGACTATTTTTGTAGCTTGTGGATGCCTCTTGAAAGCACTGAATACTTTGTACTGAGTTCTGTAGAAATTTAATGGTAACACATTTTTCTTAAAAAAAGTCTCTTGGTGTTGTCAGATATTTCGTTACCTGTCGTCTTGGTAAGGGGAGTGATACTATTCATTATTCCTATACTTTTAGCATTTGCAGAAAGGATAACATTTGCCTCTTATGACGTTATAAAATAACAGAGGGTCCCAAATAGTCTCGTGGTACACCATACCTGATTCCTTCAACATCTGAGACCTTATTGTTATCTCATAGATATGAAACTGCATCATCCAAGTTTCCATCCTAAACTTGAGAGTCTCCAATTTCTAACGAAGGGAGAGGTGGTACTGCATACCGTCCACTCTTCCTTAAACCAAGAGCTTTCAAAAAGACAATCATTCTTTCCAAGAGAAGTGACGTGTTTCCTGTGTCGTCCCACTTAATCAGCAGGAACTTCGGGAGAATAAATGGAGGAAGGAAAATGCGGTGAGACACTCGGGTAAACAACTTAGTCATCACGAAAACTGAGTGTGTTGGTGTCATACCAGCGGTACACCAAACAAGTACGGGGAGACCAGCATTCACAATCGTGGGCCGCTGTGGCCGAGGGGTTCTAGCCGCTTCAGTCCGGAACCGCGCTACTGCTACGTTCGCAGGTTCGAATCCTGCCTCGGGCATGGATGTGTGTGATGTCCTTAGGTTAGTTAGGTTTAAATAATTCTAAGTCTAGCGGACTGATGACCTCAGATGTTAAGTCCCATAGTGCTTAGAACCATTTGAGCCATTTGAACAAACTGGGACTGTGTCAGGTATGGAGAAGGAAATCGGTCGTGCCCTTCGAAAGGAACTATCCCGGCATTTGCCTGCAGCGATGTATGGAAGTCATGGAAAACCTAAATCTGGATGTCCAGACGCGGGTTTGAACCTACGTTCTCCTGAATGAGAACCCCGTTTGCTAACCACTGCGTCACCTCGCATCAATGGCTGGTCTTTGCGCACATGTACTTGGAGAAGCTAACCAACTGAAAAACATACGGCTTGTAATGGCTATAATTAATAGTCTGCAAATGATGTACAGGGTGATTATAATTAAATTAGGCAATGAAGTTATGGATTACGATCATTAGTAGACCCGCTGATTTATATTCAGAATCATTTCAAGCTTTTCCCTGTTCAGTATTGCTACTAGTTTCACGTGTGTCGGTATTTGGTTGGTTGGTTGGTTTGGGAAAGGAGACCAGACAGCGAGGTCATCGGTCTCACCGGATTAGGGAAGGACGGGGAAGGAAGTCGGCCGTGCCCTTTGAAAGGAACCATCCCGGCATTTGCCTGGAGCGATTTAGGGAAATCACGGAAAACCTAAATCAGGATGGCCGGACGCGGGATTGAACCGTCGTCCTCCCGAATGCGAGTCCAGTGTCTAACCACTGCGCCACCTCGCTCGGCCGGTATTTGGTTTCATAACTGCTGCATCTAGCTCATTTAAGGTACGTGTTGTTGAGAGGCATATGTTGCTGTTTAATATTTCATTGGCCATTTGCTTGTCAGTAGTTAATAGCAGATTTATCTGGCTCAAATGGCTCTGAGCACTATGGGACTTAACTTCTAAGGTCATCAGTCCCGTAGAACTTAGAACTACTTAAACCTAACTAACCTAAGGACATCACACACATCCATCCCCGAGGCAGGATTCGAACCTGCGACCGTAGCGGTCACGCGGTTCCAGACTGTAGCGCCTTGAACCGCTCGGCCACACCGGCCGGGTCCGCAGCTCGTGGTCGTGCGGTAGCGTTCTCGCTTCCCGCACCCGGGTTCGATTCCCGGCGGGGTCAGGGATTTTCTCTGCCTCGTGATGATTGGGTGTTGTGTGATGTCCTTAGGTTAGTTAGGTTTAAGTAGTTCAAAGTTGTAGGGGACTGATGACCATAGATGTTAAGTCCCATAGTGCTCAGAGCCATTTGAATTTGAACTCCGGCCGGCCTGATTTATCTGCAAGATTAGGTTACTGTGTTGTAGCGTCAACAGATATAAGGAAAGAGTTTAGTGTGTGTGTGTCAAGGAATGCTTTATCATTTTGCTGGGGCACTCCTGCTCCTTATTTATACAAATGATATGCCCTCTAGTATTACAGGTAATTCTAAGACATTTCTGTTTGATTATGACACTAGCTTGGTAGTAAAGGATGTTGTGTGCAACATCGGCGCTGTTTCAAGTAGTGCAGTAAACTAACCCTAAATCACAGTAAGACTCAGTTTTTACATTTTGTAACACGAAATTCAATAAAACTCGACGTTTTAATTTCACAGAATGAGCATATGATTAGTGAAACCGAACACTTCAAATTTCTAGGTGTTCAGGTAGATAGTAAACTATCGTGGAAAGCTCACTTTCAGGATATTGTTCAAAGACTTAATGCTGCCATTTTTACTATTCGAACAGTATCTGAAGTAAGTGATAGTTCGACACGAAAAGTAGTGTACTTTGCTTATTTTCATTCGCTTATGACGTATTGTACTATATTTTGGGATAACTGTTCCCATTCTCAAAGGATATTTTTGGCTCAGAAACGGGTGCATCGGGTTTAAGTTCGCGAACCTCTTGTCGACCCCCGTCCATTAGTTTGAGTATTCTGACATTGACCTCTCAATAAACATATTCTTTACTGTCGTTTCTTGTTAACAATATCAGCTTATTCCCAAGAATTGGGAGCTTTCATTCAGTTAATATTAGGCAGAAATTAGTCTGCATTTGGATCTCATTTCCTTGACTCTTGTGCAGAAATGTGTGCAGTATACTGCTGCATCTGTTTTCAATAAGCTACCACAAGAATTCAAAAATCTTAGCAGTAATCCACGGCTTTCAAATCGAAATTGAAGAATTTCTTCATGGATCACTCCTTCTATTCTGTCGAGGAGTTCCTTGAAAAATTAAGCTGATTTCTGTGTTATGTTGCTGATTGCGTTTACATTAACTTATGGCTTGTCTTTTGTCGGAATGATAAACATTTTATTTTATCTGTTATTACTTTTATGCTGTAATTTCATGAATTGACACGTTCCATAACCTTGGAGACTTGCTTCTCAGTTTGGTCCTACGTAATAACAAGTTTGCCGGCCGGTGTGGCCGAGCGGTTCTAGGCGCTTCAGTCAGGAACCGCGAGACTGCTAAGGTCGCAGGTTCGAATCCTGCCTCGGGCGTGGATGTGTGTGATGTCCTTTAAGTTCTGGGGGACTGATGACCTCAGATGATAAGTCCCATAGTGCTGAGAGCCATTTGAACCATTTATTTGAACAACAAGTTTACTGTTTAACAGTAAACTTGCTGTTTCATTTAATGTCAATAACAGTCACGGTAAAGGCTAACCTAAGATGTTCGCATTTAAAGTAGCCCTACGGAATTAGACGTGAAAAATTAAATAAAATAAAATACACCCTGTATTCTGCCGGTCGAGTGAAAGGCTGTTGTTTTTCAGTGTCAGATAAAACAGGATTAAAAAAAAAGTGTGTGAAATCTTGTGGGACTTAACTGCTAAGGTCATCAGTCCCTAAACTTACACACTAATTAGCCGAAAGTATCCTAAGGACAAACACACACACCCATGCCCGAGGGAGGACTTGAACCTTGGTCGGGACCAGCCGCACAGTTCATGACTGCAGCGCCTTAGACCGCTCGGCTAATCCCGCAAGGCAAAACAGGGTTCGAAATCTTGCCTAAAGGGTAACTTTTATAGAATCCTTTGCGACTGTGGGAAATCTTATACTTGCCAGACAAATTCGCACTGTTGAACGCGGATGTTCTGTACACCATCGCCGCATATGTTCGATGCAGCCTGAGAAATCTGCGGTGACGCAGCAATGACTTAGCGAGGGATACGGTGATTTATGGTAAGACGCAACTGGTTGCCCCTGCGTCTCACTATTAGGACTGTTTTAAGGGAAGGTATCGAAATTAGATTGGCGGACAACATTATAAATTGGGCCGTATTGGAAGGGAAACACGGCTAGATGCCGTCCCCCACTTTCCTTCTGAGGGGTACGCCATCCTCTTACTATTTTACATGGACAATATTTCCTTACTACCGTAATTCTCTTTCATCCTCTGTCTAAATTAAATTAGTGTCAGTTCTGAGTTATAGTTCATAGAACTTATTAGCTGTAAAGTCAACTGAGCACTGATAAATGGTCCAGGCAAACAACGCAATAAAAAAGAACAATGAACATCAGGCGCATGGGATCGGGTATCCGTGCAAAGCCAAGAAGGTTTGGCGCAGCGCGGTCAGCGTGGAGGTCAAACCGCACAACAGTGGAAAGTTCATTGCAGTGACCGATGACCAAAGGAAATGCGCGCTCTGTGTGGACGGCTTTTCTCGTTTTCCGTTACTATCGAGACACACACACACACACACACACACACACACACACACACACACACTGGATCATAGCTGGCCACCTACAAAGACTCTTCCCTTCTTGGCAGTTGTGGACTGCCCTGCGCCGGCCAGAGCAGCGCTGCGCGGTGTTGCACACCCGATGTCGACTCTCCTTTAGATGCTCACATCGCGTGACATGATGATAATGTCTGAAAATACTTCATTGCTGATGTATTCTTTAACCTGCGGGCGATCACGTGGGCGGCATTTACTCCGCTTCTTGAAAATACACTACTGGCCATTAAAATTGCTACACCAAGAAGAAATGAAGATGATAAACGGGTATTCATTGGACAGATATATTATACTAGAACTGACATGTGATTACATTTTTACGCAATTTGGGTGCATAGATCCTGAGAAATCAGTACTGAGAACAACCACCTCTGGCCGTAATAACGGCCTTTATACGCCTGAGCATTGAGGCAAACAGAGCTTGGATGGCGTGTACAGGTACAGCTGCCCATGCAGCTTCAACACGATACCACAGTTCCTCAAGAGTAGTGACTGGCGTATTGTGACGAGACAGCTGCTCGGCCATCATTGACCAGACGTTTTCAATTGGCGAGAGATCTGGAGAATGTGCTGGCCAGGGCAGCAGTCGAACATTTTCTGTATCCAGAAAGGCATTATTCTGCAGAACTGTAGGGTTTCGCAGGGATCGAATGAAGGGTAGAGCCACGGGTCGCAACACATCTGAAATGTAACGTCCACTGCTCAAAGTGCCGTCAATGCAAACAAGAGGTGATCGAGACGTGTAACCAATGTCACACCGTACCATCACGCCGGGTGATATGTCAGTAGGGCGATCACGAATACACGCTTCCAATGTGCGTTCACCGGGATGTCGCCAAACATCGATGCGACCATCATGATGCTGTAAAGAGAACCTGGATTCATCCGAAAAAATGACGTTTTGCCATTCGGCGCCCAGGTTCGTCGTAGAGTACACCTCGCAGGCGCTCCTGTCTGTGATGCAGCGTCAAGAGTAGCCGCAGCCATGGTCTCCGAGCTGATAGTCCATGCTGCTGCAAACGTCGTCGAACTGTTCGTGCAGATGGTTGTTGTCTTGCAAACGTCCCCATCTGTTGACTCAGGGATCGAGACGTGGCTGCACGATCCGTTACAGCGATGCGGATAAGATGCCTGTCATCTCGACTGCTAGTGATACGAGGCCGTTGGGGTCCAGCACGGTGTTCCGTATTACACTCCTGAACCCACCGATTCTATATTCTGCTAACAGACATTGGAACTCGACCAACGCGAGCAGCAGTGTCCCGATACGATAAATCGCAATCGCGATAGGCTATAATCCGACCTTTACCACCAGGCAACGCCGGTCAACTGCTGTTTGTGTATGAGAAATCGGTTAGAAATTTTCCTCATGTCAGCACGTTGTAGGTGTCGCCAACCTTGTGTGAATGCTCTGAAAAGCTAATCATTTGTATATCACAGCATCTTCTTCCTGTCGGTTAAATTTCGCGTCTGTAGCACGTCATCTTCGTGGTGTAGCAATTTTTATGGCCAGTAGTATGTTACTATTCACGTTCTTGATCCACAGGTAATCCCTGGTTATCTATCGCCTCACCTTACGGTGCATGACCTTGACACTGACTGATCTGACTCTATACACCGATGTAATAGTGTATGGCCATTCGAAAACGAAAACCAAATCGTGGCGGTGTAAATACCGCCACGCGAGCGCTAACGGTGGTTAAAATTGCGGGAGCGCCTGCAGGTTAATACTACAAGAAAACCTGACTCCTATCTGAAACCTTATCTGCGAGATACGATATAAGTAAAACGAAAGCATTCCCCGCTTCCTTATGCTGATACTGCAATCTTCAATGATTCAACCTCAGTATCGAACGTCGGCTCTTCATTGGTCTTTTTATTTGTGAGTTTACAGTCTGATTATTAACAGTATTAATCGTTAGCCAGTGCACGGCCGGCATGAATATTGTTGTTTGGTATTCTTTTCAGTGAAGTTATAGGCGGTATAGTGAACAGCTCTGTTGACTCCTTCGGTTCTACGTATTACTTTTCTTAACACTCTGGAGACCAAGCCAGAACATAGCTCGGGCTGCAACTGTGTTAGAAAGATCGCGCTCGGGTATAGGTCGGGCCGCGATTTTCTCGACGCGCGAGCCATCTTTCGCTCGAAAAATGGATTCATCTGATATGAGAACAATGTACGTACATCTCGTAACCTGTCCCTTGACTGGTGCTACATTGTGTTGTCCATCTCTAGAATTATTTCGAAAGAAACAACCGAACGCAAGAGCTACTGTCATGAATGTCTGAGCCAATATGATCGCACTGACGTAATTTTTTGTGTGTACTCGTCAGTTCTGCTATAAATATGTCACGTTTTTTGAGTGAGCAAGTAATTCTTGGAAGCCTAAGAAGAAGAAATTAGCTGAATAACTCATCTCGCATTTTTTTCTTGGGAGGATAATTATACTTTCTGTGATTATTTTAAAATTTGTGACATATCAAAGAACTAAAGTAAGTATGAAAAATTAATCTTAAAACTTGGCCCTTTTCTTAGTATGTATTACTCTTGGTACATTAATTACATTAATGATCAGGCACAGCATTATGAGCACCTACCTGATAACCACTATGTTCGCCTTCGACACTGATACTAAAAGTGACGCATCGCAGCGTGGAAGCATTGAGGGCGTGGCAGGCCACTGGAGGGAGCTGGCACCTGATCTGCACACACAAGTCACCAAATTCCCCTAAATTCTGGGGTAGGGGCAACACGTTCAATCACATCTCAGATGTGTTCGACTGGGTTCAGATCTGGCGAGTTGGGGCGCGACTACATCTACTGGAACTCGCCACTGTGTTCCTCGAAGCACTCGATCACACACGTGGTCTTCTGACATGGCACATTATCTTGTTGAAAAATGATGCTGCTTTCAGGAAACATGATGGTCATGAAGGGGTGTACATGGTCTGCAACTAGTATACGATACTCCTTGGCTGCCGTGGTGGCTTGCATGTGCTCCACTGGACCCACTGATGCCCACATGAATGTTCCTCAGAGCATAATAGAAACGCTGGCAGCTTGTCCCCGTCCCGCAGTACAGAGACAGGAAGACGATCGCGCCCTCCCGTCGGCATGATGAAAAAGGTATTGGAATTCATCATACCAAAACGCTCTGCGACTACGCCAACGCCCATTGCCAATAGTCATGTGCAGCCTATGATGTCCGACACCTGTAATGAGGGGTGGGCGCCCCACCCCATGGCGTCTGGACACGGTTTTACCTTGGTTTCACCGCTTGGTTTCCTCAAGCACCCGACAAGTCGTGCACTTTCAGAAATGCTTGTGCCAAGCCTACGGTCCACCACAATCTGCTTTCTGTCAAACTCAGATACATCGCGCACCTTCCCCAATCCACACAACGCACGCTCACTGCATGTGTCCGACTCGCCGTCATTCCTCGCCAGATGACGCTGCTATCACCTGGATGGGTTTATATACGTATATACGAGGTGCGACAATAAAGTAATGAGACTGATTTTCTTTGCAAGATGTGGCAACCCTGCAGGCTTGCGTAGGCACAATATCTTTGACCTTGGACTGTAATCTGCTTCTAGTCCAAGCGGCACATCGATGCAACTGCTCAGTCGTGAGTTGTGCTGTAATAAGTTAACACATATTTGTGCCTCTCATCACGGAAATGGTACCGCATAATATTGCGCAAGGGTATGCCATTTTTTTGCGTTAAATTGGGTGAAAACGCGACGAAAACTTACGGTAAGCTTCAGAAGGTTTTTTGAGAGGAGGTTATGTCAAGAGCTCAAGTTTTTCGTAGGCATAAAATGTTTAGTGAAGGCAGAACGAATGTTGAAGATGGAGACCGCAGTGGACGACTATCAAACGCACGGACGGATGTCAACTTGACCAGTGTGCGTGAACTCGGACGATCTGATTGAAGATTATCCGTGAAAACGATTGCAGAAGAACTGAACATCAATCGAGAAACGGTTCGTCTAGTAATAACTGAAGATCTTGGCATGAGAAAGATTTGTGCAGAAATGGTCCCCAAAAATCTCACACCACAACAGCGAGAAACACGGAAAATTGTGGCAGCCAATCTGTTAGAGCAAACGGAAATCAATCCAGAAGTGTTGAGCTGTGTTATCACTGGTGATGAAAGTTGGTTTTTTCAATGCGATTCATAGACAAAACGCCAAAGTTCGCAATGGTGCTCAAAGGGTGCATACCAAAAAAAGCAATCCTGCAGGCTTGCGTAGGCACAATATCTTTGACCTTGGACTCTGTCAGTGCAACAATTTTTAACCTCAAAACAAATTTCAGTACTACCACAGCCATCTTCTTCACCAGATATTGCTCCGTGCGACTTTTTTTCTATTTCCAAGAGTTAAACTGGCCGTTAAGGGACACCATTTTCAAACAACACAAGATGTCCAAAAAGCTGTGACGAGGGCCTTGGAGGATATTACAGAAGATGAGTTCCAGAAATGTTACCATCAATGGCAGAAGCGCTGGAAAAAGTGTGTCTGTCGCACCTCGTATAGTACTTCAGTGGTCATAATATTGTGGCTGATCAGTGTATGTGAAATGGCCTATTTCCTATGCCCAATATTCCTCTAAGTGCCCAATCTCCAAAGTGTTAAAGCCTGACATATAACATTTTTAAGTCAAAAGTGTATAAGCTAAGCTAATAATTGAAAGGTGTAATTTTTCGGTATGGAACGCAGTATATTTCAGTAAATCTAGTTTCGGGGTGTCAACTACAGTAGATGATACGTGTGGTTTGAAAAAAAACGTGAAGCTGTTAATGGCCCATCTACTTCATACACGAATAGTAGCACCGGAACAAGTATTGTTGAAGACAAAAACCAATCATGAGAAGTAATTGCTTGTTATTTGGATTTCCAAAACATATGTAATTACTCTGTCTGTTCGAACGGCAGTATATGGAGAGACTTTAAGACGAATTATTAGTTATTAGTATGTGGGGAAGGCAAGTTTGGTTGCCCAGTAAGTAAAGATGTGAAGAATATTGGAGTGAATAGATAACAGGAGGTGTATATTTCTAATGAATGGACTAGTATTTCGATGGGTCCAGTTGTGCAAGCAAACAAGCTCAGTTAACATCACTGAGTTAACATCACTAGCTGAGCAGCAGAAAGACATTTTTGAAAGTATAATGAAAGCGAAAAATAGCAAACTACATTTACTCTTTCACAAACTTATGGATTGCCAAATTACAAAAGGTTTCCAAATAGGCAAAACACTGCGTAGTAAATTCAGTTGTGCCAACATCATAGACTGCATTGCGGACACAATGAGAAAGAAGCTCCGTTCATCCATAATCTCGAAGAATTCCCAGGTATTTGTGTACTCATTTTTGAGTCTACATCTGTGGCTTCACAATCTATTGTAATAGGGTATTTAAGGCCTGAAATCAGTGACGATTGTGTAAATATCTTCTTCTTGGATATTATTGAACTTAAAATAATAGATGCAGAAGCAATAGAAGCAGAACCCCTAAAATGTCTCTCGAAGCACGGCTTTTCTTCATGTTATTTGAATGAAAATTTGATTGGAGCATGCAATGAAGGTGCTAGTGTAATGATAAGTAGGATCTGAGGCGTTTTAGAATGACATACGAACAAATACACAAAACTATTCAAATGGCTTTGTTTGTGCCACCGAACTGAATTAGGGATTGCTGATGCAATCGAAGAGGTTCGTGATGTGAATCATATTATCATTTTTTTAACACTTCGTTGTACCATGAAACTCCAAAGAATCAGCATGAACTGTCAGCCGTTGCAAAAGAGTTAGGTGTAGAACTTAAGAAGTTACCTAAAGTATTCTCAGTGTGTTAGGTGGCATCAAGCTTTAGAGCAGTGCAAGGAGTATGGAAGTCCTACCAGGCTGTGAATATTCATTTCAATAGATGTTCGAATGACACGACTAGAAAATCAATTGCAGGGGAAGAGTTCAAGAGATTCCAGAAAACACTATCAAGTCCTGAATTCGTGGGCAACATTGCACTGTTTTTTGGTGTTCTTGAAGAGATTAGTATCACCTCATAGTCCCTCCAAAAGAACAATGTTAATATTCTCTCTTGGCATAGGGCAAGTACGACGTCAATAAGAGCCTTTGAACAACTGAAGAAAACGCCAGGTGCTTTCGTGAAGGAAGCAGAGAAAGCTATTTCCTAAGGGTGCTTGAAAGACGTTTCACTGTTTCCCTGAAGAGAATCAAGTAGAATGACTACCGAAATTAATAGGAAGCAGTTCTGTCAGAACCTCAGCGACAATTTGGGCAAAGACTGATTTCCAATGACAGCGAAGAATTCATACATCACAGAATCACGGTGGTCATAATGTGTTTCCAAGATGTTCCAAAAAGCCGCCCGCAAACTGCGATTTTTCAGGTGATCGTATCTCGGATTATATTGATTACAGAGATAAGGCGTCAAGTGTTTTGTATAGCTCTTGGCTCAGCAACCATACCTTTAGGAATAACGGGTATACTATAGTTATTCTGTAGTACAGGATCAAAATTCAAACATTACACACTACATCCATACTAGGCAAACTGAGTATATCGGTTGGTTCTTTTGCATTTATGGTCTAGGGTGGATCTCAGGCGGCTAATAAAAACATTTGTTCATTGACTGTTCCTGAGAAAACCGTGAAACAGTGTGGTTTTTGCTTACCAAAAGTACCGATGGTGGGGTAGCCATCTCTATAATTTTTATTCATGGCAGATCGTCGAAATTTTGACCATATATTCTGAAGAAGGTATTCTCGGGGAACTTCGAAACTTTTTTGGGATCATTAACCATTACTGGGTAAAGAGGTTAAAAGTTAACGTAACTATGCACAAAACCTCAAAAATAGGTTTTAGTCTCTTTGAACCGTGGGTAGCAATTACATAAACATAGCAAATGTCTCAAATTTTCACTGTACCCCTTTCAGACATTCATCCAGAAACGCCATTTTCCGAAACGGTCTTCGTTTCAAGATGCACCCCCCCCCCTCCAAAAAATGTTTTTTTTTGTACCCAAAGTGCCATTTGTGAGGATGGTCACTTCTATAATTTCTGTTCATGGCAGCTGATCTAAATTTTTACCATATTATCTTAAGATGATATTCTTGGGAACCTTGAAATTTTTTTCGACTTAATTATCCGTTATAGAGTTTCAGAGGTTCAAAGTTACGGTACTTATGCACGTAAAATACGATCGTAGCATCCGGTTTGAGGCGTAAATATAGGTTTAACTAACGTAGTGAAACCATGACAAAGCTCTGTGGTCCCGAAAGAGTCCTGAGCTCACCGATCTATGTTTTTGGTCGGCACTGTTTCACTAATAAAACTCCATGACGCCCAACTCTATGCAATGGGCACGTCACGCCTATACAAATATGCCCAAAGTGGAACTGCAGTGACAACTATGGGCTGAAAAGGGTCTTAATATGCCAGAAAAAAACTTGAAATGGCTACCAAAAATTATGTGAAACCGAAAATACTGTAAATTCAGAAAAATATTTGTAATAACACTTTTACTCTTTTAAGATACAAGTCATAATCCAGGCGTTTTCTATTATTTGCAATCGATGAAGAAAGCATTCAGAAAAAAATGTAAAGCAAACGACTGCATATTAACCGTATGTTACGCATATTTATATGTGTCAAAGTATACAAATGTGTCGAAGTATATAAATAAGCAGTTAAAACTTTATTGACCTATAGGATTCGTTTTATATGAGAAGCACACCCTGCTGCAGCAAGGAAACGAAGGAATCCAGCGAAAAAAAATGCTCCTCTCGAAGCACAAAAAGAGGCAGACATGTTCTTCTTGAAAAGACTGACAGAAAAGTAGGGAACCGGGTGCCTCAGTCCTCGTTCCGCCTTTCTCGTGAAATTTTCTGGCATGCGAACATATTCGCAGAGAGACAGTGAAGGTGAAAGACAGAGCTACGGTCTGGAACCGCGCGACCGCTACGGTCGCAGGTTCGAATCCTGCCTCGGGCGTGGATGTGTGTGATGTCCTTAGGTTGGTTAGGTTTAAGTAGTTCTAAGTTCTAGGGGACTGATGACCTCAGAAGTTAAGTCCCATGGTGCTCAGAACCATTTGAACCATTTGGAAGACAGAGGAGGCAGCGCTAGTGGGAGAGAAAGAGAGAGGAGACAGTAATGGCACAGAGAAAGTGGCAGTGAAAGAGGAAGACAGTTGGATGAAAACAGTTGCAGTGGGGGTAAATAAGAGATTGAAAAATAGATATGAGTGGAGACCATACATAATCTACTGGGGGGGGGGGGGGGGTGTCTGCTGGACCTTCCCAGACCGACGAACGTTAAGGCGTAGGTATAGAGAAGGGCAAAACTTTGTCAGAAAATTTAAATACATGGATATATGTTTGGAGATAGTTAATGCTTTATGGCTACCCCCGGTTTGCATGTATATTCCATGTTGCATAATACATTGACGGAAAAAGATCGCAATACCAAGGCGTCCATAAACGAAAGTTGGTACGCGTTTTTCTAGATCTGGAAGATGGCGTCTGTTTCAACTTCGAGCTTCCGCATAAGAGTGGTGTTAATAGCGCCACTATACGGATGCAAATCAGGTTTGCTTTAAATACGCTCTATAACGGTCGTGAGCGCTAGTTATCTTTGAAATTGGACGTGGTGAGTTGATGTTAGTCAAGAATGCCTTTAAGGGGGGTGGGACGTGAAACGGGCCGACTTGGAGCAGGATAGGCACCACAGGACATTTCAATTTCCAGTGTCTATACTTTTACAAATAAATTCATAAAACTTTGTCAGCATGACCAGGAAGGATTCAGAATTCACACTCATAGCAGTGGAAGTTCTAAAACATAACGAAGTAATTTTTTTTACGTACGAAATTTCATCATTTTTTTCACTTACTAATGGCTGCATTTGTTGCTATAGGTACGCTTTTCTTCATCAGTAAGAGACATTCTTCCATGAATTTTGCACAGCATACAAACTACGCTTAAAGGTGTATGAAACTCTAGAATTTTCCAAATCTATTAGAAACTGTGGTAAAAATAGAGGTAATTAACTATAAAATTTGTGTTTTTTTCCAAACATGAAGTTTAAAATATAACAGTTCATTCGTTTTTTCATAGAGTAAATAAATTCTAGAGTTTCGTGCACCTGTGAGTATGGTATGTATGCTGTGCAAAATTCATCGAAGAATCTCTCTAACTTATGGAGAAAAGTGCACCTATAGCAACAAATGCAACCATTAGTAAGTGAAAAAATGATGAAATTTCACACGTAAAAAAATTTTATTTTGTTGTGTTTTAGAACTTCCACTGCAATGAATGTGAATTCCGAATCCCTCCTGGTGAGGCAGACAAAGTTTAATGAATTTATTTGTAAAAGTATAGACACTGGAAATTAAAATGTCCTGTGATGCCTCTCCTGCTCCAAGTCGGCCCGTTTCACGTCCTACCCCCCTTAAGGCGATATAGATGCCATTATCGACACCTCATGGAGTTTGAACAAGATCGTGTAATAGGATACGAAAAGCTGGATGTCCCTTCCGTGATACTGCAGGAAGACTGCAGAAATATAACCAGTGTACATAATTGTTGGCAGCGGTGGTCACGAGAATGTACGGCTGGAAGAAGACCGAGCTCCGGAAGGCTACGTTGCACTACCGAGAGGGAAGGCCATCGTGTTCGGCACATGGCTCTGGACAGCAATATGAGCAGCAACTGGCACCACAGTGACACAGCGAACTGTTACAAGTCGGTTACTTCAAGAACAACTCCGAGCCTGATGCCCTATAGCCTGCATTCCGCGGACCCCAAACCAGCGCCATTTGCGACTTCAGTGGCGTTAAGCGAGCGCAGGGTGAGGTCGTATTTTCTGACGAAAGCTAGTTCTGCCTAGGTGCCAGTGACGGCCGTGTGTTGGTTAGGAGGCAACCACCTGAGCTCGTGCATCCAACCTGTCTGCGTGCTAGACACACTGGACCTACACCTGGAGTTATGGTCTGAGGTGCGATTTCCTATGACAGCAGCAGTATTCTCGTGGTTATCCCACGCTCCCCTACACCGAATTTAACCGTCAATATGATGATTTATTATTTTATTTTTTTTATTTTTTGATTTATTTTACCTGGCAAGATTAGGGCCGTCAGGCCCTCTCTTACGTCTAACCAGGCATTCACCTTATTTTACACTACTGGCCATTAAAATTGCTACACCAAGAAGAAATGCAGATGATAAACGGGTTTTCATTGGACAAATGTGTTATACTAGGTCTGACATGCGATTACGTTTTCACGCAATTTCGGTGCATAGATCCTGCGAAATCAGTACCCACAACAACCACCTCTGGCCGTAATAACGGCCTTGATACGCCTCGGCATTGAGTCAAACAGAGCCTGGATGGCGTGTACAGGTACACATGCCCATGCAGCTTCAACACGGTACCACAGTTCATCAAGAGTAGTGACTGGCGTATTGTGACGAGCCAGTTGCTCGGCCACCATTGACCAGACGTTTTCAGTTGGTGAGAGATTTGGAGAATGTGCTGGCCAGGGCAGCAGTCGAAAATTTTCTGTATCCAGAAAAGCCCGTACAGGACCTGCAACATGCGGTCGTGCATTATATTGCTGAAATGTAGGGTTTCGCAGGGATCGAATGAAGGGTATAGCCAGGGGTCGTAACACATCTGAAATGTAACGTCCACTGTCCAAAGTGCCGTCAATGAGAACAAGAGGTGACCGAGACGTGTAAACAATGGCATCCTATACCATCACGCCGGGTGATACGCCAGTATGGCGATGATGAATACACGCTTCCAATGTGCGTTCACCGCAGTGTCGCCAAACACGAAGCGACCATCTTGATGCTGTAAACAGAACCTGGATTCATCCGAAAACATGCCGTTCTGCCATTCGTGCACCCAGGTTCGTCGTTGAGTATACCATTGCAGGCGCTCCTGTTTTTGATGCAACGTGGAGGGTAACCGCTGCCATGGTCTCCGAGCTGATAGTCCATGCTGCTGCAAACGTCGTCGAACTGTTCGTGCAGACGGTTATTGTCTTGGAAACGTCCCCATCTGTTGAGTCAGGGATCGAGACGTGACTGCACGATCCGTTACAGCGATGCGGATGAGATGCCTGTCATCTCGACTGCTAGTGATACGAGGCCGTTGGAATCCAGCACGGCGTTCCGTATTACCCTCCTGAACCCACCGATTCCATATTCTGCTAACCGTCATTGGATCTCGACCAACGAGAGCAGCAATGTCGCGATACGATAAGTCGCAATCGCGATAGGCTACAATCCGACCTTTACCAAAGTCGGAAACGTGATGGTACGCATTTGTGCTCCTTACACGAGGCATCACAACAGCGTTTCACCAGGCAACGCCGGTCAACTCCTGTTTGTGTATGAGAAATCGGTTGGAAACTTTCCTCATGTCAGCACGTTGTAGGCGTCACCACCGGCGCCAACCTCGTGTGAATGCTCTGAAAAGCTAATCATTTGCATATCACAGCATCTTTTTCCTGTCGGTTAAATTTCACGCCTGTAGCACGTCACCTTCGTGGTGTATCAATTTTAATGGCCAGTAGTGTACTTTCATATGATTTAGTAGGTATGTCAAACTATATCTAGTACAAAAAGTTTATATTCTTAGATCATAAGTACTGCTGTAATTAGACATTATGACAGAGGCAGATTTTAGATAGGAGTGCTATCAACGGGGGGGGGGGGGGAGGGGATTATGAGCGAGACTGATGGTGAAGGGAGGAGAAGAACGGGGACATGATGAAACATAATTAACGAAATATGAAGGAAAAGAAGGTTGCGTGGCTAATAGAGATGGATGAAGGTGAAGAAGAGAAAGGAGCAAGATAGAAGACACTAGCTTTGCTATTTGACAGAGGGGAGGATTGGCCTTGTACATTAATGTTGTGGAAAACATTATGAGGACGATAGGAGGAAATGCTTCAACTTACTCTTAAGAGTAGGAGGGGATTGAATTTTACGTAAGGTAAGTGGCAGTTTGTTCCAGAGGTGGACAGCGGCAACAGAGAAGCAGCTTGCAAAAGTTTTCGTTTTGGATACCAAGTAACAGTGACCCCGTGTTACGATTATGATCGCATGAAGGGTGTTTAATATCTGAAGCAAGGTACTGGGGTGCTTGCGAGACGAGGAGCCGATGAAGTAAAGTGTGGTAGTCACGCAATTTGTCCGGCCGCAGCCACCCTAGCTGGGAGTATGAAGCATTAACATGATCATATCGACGAATGTTGCAGGTGTAACGCACACAGGCATTCATGGTTAGTTCTGACCGTCTTTTGTTTTCAGTACTCATGCCTTGTTGAATTACAATAGTGGAGGTTCGGTAGAACGAGTGCTTGCACGAGCTGGCGTTTCAAGTCGTGTGAAAATACGTTCCGAAACTTTTTGAGAGCATAGAGACAAGCGGACGTCTCTCGGCACACTGCGACTGTATTCTCTGCCCAGTTGAGATGCTCATCCAAAGTTACACTGATATGGCATTGGAATACCGCTGTCATTCATGCACAGCATTTCAGGGAGTGTTTTGCAACAGCTTAACCTTCTCCCACATAACGCTCCAATCGAGCACATATGGAATATCATCGACAACTCCAGCGCCGGCTGGAGTGGCCGAGCCGTTCTAGGCGCTTCAGTCTGGAACCGCGCGACCGCTACGGTCGCAGGTTCGAATCCTGCGTCGGGCATGGATGTGTGTGATGTCCTTAGGTTAGTTAGGTTTAAGTAGTTCTAAGTTCTACGGGCCTGATGACCGCAGATGTTAAGTCCCATAGTGCTCAGAGCCATTTGAACCATTTGACAACTCCTGCGTCGTGCACCAACAGCATTGAAATGTCGTGTGGCTAAGGCCCCCCCTTGGGTAGACCGTTCGCCTGGTGCAGGTCTTTCGATTTGACGCCACTTCGGCGACCTGCGCGTCGATAGAGATGAAATGATGATGATTAGGACAACACAACACCCAGTCCCTGAGCGGAGAAAATCTCCGACCCAGCCGGGAATCGAACCCGGGACCTTAGGATTGACATTCCGTCACGCTGACCACTCAGCTACCGGGGCCGGACCAACCAACAGCATTGACGGTCCCTGTATTGGCCAACCAAGTGCAACAGAACACGTGTACAACACAATGTAAGCACGTTTGAACTCTTGCATTCAACATTCTGGCAGCTACACCGGTTATTAATGTATCAGCATTTTACATTTGCAATAGTTTATCTTTCCTTATTAACCTGTGATCTAGCAATGTCAATCACGTAAATGTGTTACCTGGACAAATGTATTCCCCAAAATTTCATTACTCTACATTAATTATTCTTTGGTGTAGCGGTTTTTTCCGTCAGTATACGTCCAGTGAGCAAATCCTGTCCGCCGAACATACCGCTTTCTCTACTAAACTTGTCCCGCCTGCAGCAGTTCACCAGGTGCCTTATTTGACAGACGCCACGAGCTCCAGGAATTAATTAGGCAGGGCTGTGAACGGGCAGCTTCGCGCAGAACGGCTAATTCCTCTCGTTGCCTGACCGCTCCCTTGGCGAGGCACGCGTTTCGCCGCGGAGGATATGAGCTGCGGATGCTGCGAAAGGGGGTCACCGCGGCCGAGGCGCACTTCTGCGGAACTGCCGCCGCGCCGCTTCCTGCCTTCGCAAGAACCTGGTGACGTCACAGCTTCCGGCGCCACTGCCTGCAACAAAGCCGGTAGAAGCCGCACGGAATATGCGCAGAGATCGGACAGCTATTTAAAGTAGAAGCCTCAGTGTGAGGTATTGTGCATACATCCCTTTTGTCTCATCTGTACCAGCAATGGCACGGCTGGACTCATTTTCGCGAGGACAGCGGTTCTAGTATCCGTCCATCCGTCCAGACTTAAGTTTCCTGTGGTATCCATAAACGCAGTATGGTTCCTCTGAATAGGACACAGCCGATTTCCTTCATTATTCGTTCCCCAATCTGAGCTTCTTCCTAGCCTCTAATTGTTATCATCAGGACGTTACGCCATAATCTACCTTCCTTCTTCCAAAAATGGTTGAAATGGCTCTAAGCACTATGGGACTTAACATCTGAGGTCATCAGTCCCCTAGACTTAGAACTACATAAACCTAACTAACCTAGCCGGCCGGAGTGGCCGTGCAGTTCTAGGCGCTACAGTCTGGAACCGCGTGACCGCTACGGTCGCAGGTTCGAATCCTGCCTCGGGCATGGGTGTGTGTGACGTCCTTAGGTTAGTTAGGTTTAAGTAGTTCTAAGTTCTAGGGGACTTATGACCACAGCAGTTAAGTCCCGTGGTGCTCAGAGCCATTTTGAACCTAACTAACCTAAGGATATCACACACCTCCACGCCCAACGCAGGATTCGAACCTGCGACCGTAGCAGTCGCGTGGTTCTGGACTGAAGCGCCTAGAATCGCTCGGCCACCTCGGCCGACTTCCTTTCTCCCTTCTTCCCTTCGTGTCTGGAGTTACGTGAGAGGTTTTGTCTCAAACTGTAACACAACGTGCCTCAGAATATTATATGCTCATCCCCTTGATCAATATAACCATTCTCTTACCCTGCTTTGTGATTGCAGACCATATCATGTACCACCAGCGACATCTCGTTTATTATGTCGAGGGACTACAGAACTGAGAGACTATGAGCTAGTTGGGAAAAGAGAAGTGTGTTCTTAAAAGGTCATAAACTTATTACGCTGGAACACAATTTGAGCTTCAGTCGCGTCCCCACGCCCAAACACTGCGAGCGGTAAACGAGGTCAGCTTTGTACTCTAGAAAGAAAAATCTAGTCAGGTGTAGCTTTTCAGGGCCCAGCTTGAGAACCGCCGTCTGCGTCAGCGGCCATATTACTGAACTAAATTTCTAAAACGATCAATTTCATCGTTTCATTGCGCTATTTTCAGCAGAGCAGGCGTTTTTTCATGTGTGTCTACGTGTGAGCTCCCGTATTTATCAGCTTGAGTCTTATCATGCGAGTGTGAGAAGTCTCCTGCTGCGTTCTTCCTCAGCCACAACACTGTTGGTTGATGATAACGATATCCACAAGAGTAGGAGTTTGTTTTACCTGATAACTAAAATTTTAGTTGAAAAAACTCTCAGTGTCTGCTTTTATTGGCTGGTGAGCTTCAAGCTCTGACAGAAGCAGCCAACTCTTAGAGAGTTAAGATAGAGAACACCTGCTTCTAGGAGATCGTAGAATATGCACTTGCCGCTGGGAGATCTTGGAGTAAAGACTTGTTATCGGACGACTGACGATGTGAGCCGTGCTGTTACACAGAGGACTGTCTCCACTTGAGTACTGAGCACAGAGATCAGAGTCTACAGCCGGTACCGCCTCTGCCTCGTGCTTTCAGGCTGCGCGAGTTTTGTAAGAACGGCCAGAGCTGCAAGCACCGATGCAGCAGGAACGCAAAGTTCGTTCACTCCCTTCAGGAGCCAGTTATACAGCTTTAACGATTGACAGCCAGCTAACTGCTTTCATTACGTATTTTGGTGAGCTTGCTGGTGTTCGTATCTATTTTTGCATGTTCTTTCCGTAATCAACCACTCTTGCAATCACTGGCCGTACTAAAAAATATTCTCACAACTATTATTTTATCGCGCCCAGCCACCTGTGCTTACGTTAAATTTTACAATTATAGCCCCTTGTCCAGATATTAACACTTTGCTGACCGGCGACACCACAGTGGTGTCGTGCGCGAAATAGCGGTCAACGGCCGGCGACCCCACAGTGGTGTCGTGAGCATAGTATCGCGCAGAGGCCGGTGACAGCACTTTAGTATCTTTTGCATTCTGTTGGTGTTTTGTCAGGTAACAATACGTTACACACGTCAACAAGTTTTTTGTTTTTATAAGTACTTGTGCACTTTCATCATGGCAGACGAAAGAGACGATACGGTTATTTACGATGAATGCGCGGACGTCGTGTCTGACGTTCCGGACGACTTGGCCGATTGGGAAGAAGACATTGGATATCAAAAAACTGAAAGTGAAGCGGAATCCTCGCAAGATAGTGAAATACGTCCAAGAAGAATTCGGCGAACGCTACGGTTGCCATCTGATTCGGATCAGTCAGATGAAGAAGACAGACTATGATTTACTGAGGACCAATAATAAATTTGAAGGATCTCCGGGTCCACATATTTCGCAAAGATACACAGAGCGTCGTGGATATCGTAGAATTATATACTCGGACGATCTGTTTGCATATATTAGCAACGAAAACAACAAGTATTACAGTCAAAATTGCAATAGAAGGAAAATGGATTTTAAAAATGGCAAATTTGTCGACGTTACGGGACCCGAACTTAGAAAATTGTTTGGGCTTGCTATCCTTATATAGTACGGGAATTGTAAAAAAGAACAAGGATCGATGATTACTGGTCAACGAAGCCGTTGATAGACACACCGATATTTCGCGAAACGATGTCCCGCAACCGATTCAGACAAATATTATCGTTTTTACATTTTTCCGACAAGAAAAAATAAGCTGGATAATGCCGCCTGGCTTTTCAAAGTGCAATTCGTAACTGATTTTTTTCCCAAAATGTTTAAAGAAACGTTTAATCTAAGCCATAACATCTCAACTGATGAAGGAATGATACCGTGGCGTGGACAGTTAAATTTTAAAGTTTACAATCCGTCGAAGAGTACCAAATATAGCATACTCATTCGGGTGCTGTGTGGTTCGAGTACGGAATACATTTCCTCATTCAAGATATATTCCGGCCCTGGACAACCTTTAGCAAAAACAGTGATGGAACTATTACCACCTTCTTATGGAAAGTGGCATCACCTCTACGTGGATAATTATTATAACAGTGTAGAACTTGTAGAGAAGTTACTTGAAAAGACAATTCGAGTTTGTGGAATGATATGGCAAAATATAGGAGTTCCGGAGAAATGAAATCGCGCAAAAGTCAATGTGTTTCAAGCTTGTCGTAAACGGAAAGGTGATAAGCGGCCGGCGACAAGCCAAGTAATCCGAATTAGCGCTGCCGGCGTCAAGCGAATGAATTTGTACGAGACATGCGGACGGCAAAGTGTTAATTGTTCAGTGGCTATCTCACGTGCTGAAGTTTACAACAATAAAACTGACTGTTGCGGTGACCACTTGTTCCTCTTACAGGTAGACGATATGTTATCTCATTGATGCAGCTGTGTGCTTGATGGGGCCATCTCTACTGATTCTCACTTCAGCATAAAGTTTCAATTTGTGTGAGATTATCATTTGCTTAAAATTAATTTGCTTGATCTTACGGTGCGTTCCCCTTCTCTATAGTTCAATAGCATCTAGGGGTGTGCTAAGCAGCACAAATGACAGCCCGCAGATCTCTTTGTAATTCTGCTTTCCTTACTATTAACGTCTTTTGATCGTGTGGTATTTCTAAGGGAAGTTCATATGCTCTGCTCAAAAGAATTAGGGGAACGCATCTATCACTGTCTGCTATGTTAAATCTATTTTGATACATGCGGTGCCGGTGGTCTTATTGAATAGCTGGAGATCCTCGCTTGCGCCGGCCGCGGTGGCCGTGCGGTTCTGGCGCTTCAGTCCGGAACCGCGTGACTGCTACGGTCGCAGGTTCGAATCCTGCCTCGGGCATGGATGTGTGCGATGTGCTTAGGTTAGTTAGGTTTAAGTAGTTCTAAGTTCCAGGGGACTTATGACCTAAGATGTTAAGTCCCATGGTGCTCAGAGCCGTTTGAACCATCCTCGCTTGCAATGTATGCAACAACTTAAGTAATTCGCCATCTGCTGGCTGTGTTATGCATTACAGTATCAGTAGCCCGCAAAAGGAAGTGAGTTCTGGTGTCTAGTGTTCTCTAGTGAGATGCACAGACGGCAGCTGTCATTTGTGGATGTTGTAAGCACATGCAACGCGTCATCTTACTGCAGTGCAAGTAGCATGCCAATGTGTTTCATCCAAGAAGAATGGGTTTCACGTTGTGTTGCTGCAGGTGACAATGTCTCTCCATCTGTCATCCATAGGTTGTGGACGCCCTAGAGGGGCAAAGGTTAGTATACAAGAAGAGTTGGACAAGGTCGCCGACGCTTTACAATTCCAAGTTAAGGCCAATAACTGGCCATTTCTGCATTGCGACGTCATACAAATATTGTCAGAGAAATGCAAGACGATGCTAGAATAGCCACTGGAGCAGCTGCGTTCGATCAGACTGTAAGGAACAGGTTACTAGAGCTTACGGCCGAGTCATCCCGTTCGAATACCCTGTCGAATACCCTGCTTGACATGACAACGCCTCGCAGTTCGCCTTGAGTTCTGCAGCATGCATGTCCACTGGCGAAACGTGTTATTCACACAGTCCAGATTTTCTCCGAAGCAAGTTTATTGCCATGTTCGTGTGTCGAGATGCCGCGGTGAGCGATACCTACCAAATTTTGTCCAGGAAATCGACAGATTCCGCGAAGATACGGTAATGGCGTTGGGAGACATTGGTGTTGAGAGCTGTGTGGATGCTGTCGTTGTCTAGCGTCGCCTTACCGCCAGGCAACGTCGAATAGATCATACTGCACCATGAGGTGGTGCTACATAAAGTGATGGCCCTGAATTCCTTCGTATGCCCGATAATGCCAATACCCATGTGGTGGGCGTCACCAGGAATGTCTTGCGAAGCGCTGACTTTGAAGTGATGAAATGGTCAACGGTAAGTTCTGACCTAAGCCCCATCGATCATGTATGGGACATACTTGACAGACCTTTTCGTGGTCATATAGTTCCACCGGAGGCTCTCCAACAGCTCTCAAGGACCCTAATTGAAGAATGGGAAAGGGTACAATAGGATGACCTCCATAGATTAATACGGAACATGCCACATACCTGTCAGGCGGTGAAAAACGCTCACAGACAGCATACACGTTATTGGACCTCTCAAAGTACAACAGAAAGCACTCAGAATGATCAAATAAATGATTGTTTCCACTTTTTTCTACGTTTCAGTCCCTGTTCGGTAAATGAACAGAGCTGTAATGAAGTTTTGTTGTGTACTTAATTTTTAAAAGATTAATGTATAATTTGTTTACATGTTGATGATGATCATGAGGTCCCATACTCCAAGGAGCGTAGGGGACGATGCGGGAGACCCGCACAGCCGTCTAGACAAGGTCCCAGCGGAGGTGGTTTTATTTATTTATTTATTTATTTATTGCCAAATTATAGACCTGTTACCTGATGTTTAAAACAGGTCGTACATCTTACAATTTTCGTTTTTCATCTTTTTACAGTTTTCTTTCCTTTTGTTTTATCTACAACATTTACAAAGAATGACTCAAAATAACAATAATTTAAGGTTGAAATATAAATTAAAATTTTTGTTCTTTTTAAGAAGAATATAAAAAGAAGATAGGATAGATGAGAGATTTGTTAGTACTATCACCGAGTGTGACTGACGGTGAATACCTCGGAATGGTTTCATCGAGCCGTTGACCGCCAGTCACACGCACACGCACACACACACACACACACAGACACACACACACACAAATGGTTATTAGTAGAGAAATAATGTTGTTTATCATATTTGTTACTAATCCTATGTATTAACTACTTTAGGTGCGCATCCATGTACAGCATTTGGTGTTTTCTTGCCTAGATTGCCAGCACTTTTGCTTATTTACTGTCACATCTCAGCTTCCTCTTCCTGTTCCTCCTCATTTTCACTATTTTCGTTGTCACTGTGGGTATCGCTGTCCATCCTCTGGAGATTGCTGTTACGTTGCACATAGGCATGTCTGTAATGTCGTGTCCGCTTATACTATTCATGTGTTGTTTTTGAAATACTGTTTGTCAGCGCGTTTAATTGTGCCCATTGTTCTTCGTCTCTTATTGCTGTGTATATATCTATGTATCTGTGTAATCTAAGTGTAGTGTACGTCTATTGTTTCCGTATTGCCCGCAGAAAAAGACAATGTGTTCTGGGGAACCTTCTTCCCCGCATGTGCATGTAGGTGTGCCTCAGACTCACGCGGTTTCAGTGCGTGGGATAAGGTCCGTGCCCGGTTAAGAAATGTACCATACCGCGGCTGGGATCGATATGTCTCATTCTCAACCGCTTCCTTATGTCAGGCAGGAAGTCGTGCAGTCTACGTCCCTTATCACTTACATCCCACTCACCTTGCCATGTATCCAAACGCCAACTTTTAAGGTGACGCATCGTCTCTATGGGCACACCGGTTATTATGTGTACCCTATCTAGTCTCCCCACCTTTAACCAGTACCTTGCAGCTCTGTATTTGATCGTGATATCTATGGGGCATATTCCGAGCACCACACACAGTGCATCCGCTGAGGTGGTACCGAAGGCTCCAGATAGCCTAAGTAGGACACTTCTCTGCCCTCGTCTGACGGATGCTGTGTTGGTGACCACGTTCAGTCTATGTGCCCACGTGCTAGCTGCAAAGTTGAGTACTGATTGAAGAGCGCACAGTGTTATGTACGTATGACTGGTAGAGGTAGTCTGTACTGTTTTGAATTTAGCCTCACCAGTTTGTGGAGTATTTTTTCTGCTTTGTCTGTTGTTAGCCTTATGTGTTCATGGAAATTCAATTTTTCATCTATGTGTACCCCAGGATAGTGCGTAATGCGTGCTCGTTTGATGTTTGTGTCCCCAATTTTAACCGAAGGATTCCTTTGGAGTGATCCTTTCAGTAAAGTGTACGTTGTTTTGTTTTCGGCTATCCTGAGTTTGTTGTTGTGACACCACTGAGTAATTGTTTGTAGTAATCCACTGGCTTTCTCTTCTAACTGGGCTCTGTTGTTTGCAGTGACTACAACTAATAGGTCATCTGCGTAGGCGACAATTCCGTCTGACCTGTCATCCCCATCCAGAAGCTGTAGGAGGGGTTCGATTGTTATGTCCCAGAAGATGGGGCCGCAGATCGACCCTTGAGGACAGCCTTTGGTAATTCTTTTAATTACTTGCCGGCTGTCCATCTGCCATTCGACTACTCGGTCTTTACAGTAGTCTAGAAAACTGTTGTACAGTGATTGCGGTACCTCCAGATGTCTTAGCCTGTGAAACAGTGCTGGCCACCAAAGATTGTCAAATGCTCCGGCAATGTCAATCATTATTGCCATGGCGTATTTCTGTTTTGTGGTGTTAACTATGTGCAGGGCCTGGTTGATGGCATCATCTATTGATCTGCCAGATCTGAAGCCGAACTGGTGTTGGCTCATACCCCTGAGAGCTCTGTGTGTTTGCAGGCGCTTACACAGTAGCTTCTCCTGAATCTTTGCTAGGGTGTTTATTAGGCATATTGGCCTGTAAATCTTTGGATCTGAAGGATCCCTGTCCGCTGATTTCTTAATATTGTCTGCTTTGAAGGTTTCCATATTGTAGGTGCCCTGTCCAGCTGTAAGGGATCGTTCAGTAACGTTGTTAGGAACGGGGTGATCTGCGGTGCTAGTTTTTTCAGTGTTTCCGAGTGGATACCATCTGGTCCAGGTGCTTTTTTGTTTTTGAGCTCTGAGATTGCTAGCGCAACCTCTTCTTGCACAAAAGGACAGGTGACAGTTGCAGTGTTGTATGGTGTTTGTAGGTTTTCTCTTAGTGTTTTATGATACTGTGTGTCTGTACCGACGACATCTTCAGGGAGCAGTTTATAGAGCAGTAACTCCACTATATTCCACCATCCCCTCGTCATTGTGCCATCATGCTGCCTTAGGGTTTCCAGATCTAATGGGATTTTTATCTTCTCTGTCAGTATTTTGTATGGTTCCCCCCATATATTTTGGTCTGTTTGTGTTGTTACAAATAGCTCCCATTGTTGTCTACTCGTGTTGTATAGGGTCTGTCTATATAAGTCTTGTGCATGCCTACATGCTTCAAGTCTTATTCGTCTGTCCCTATCTGATATCTGCCTATAATTTTCGTTTGCGTCTTGCGTCTTGTTTGAGTCTCGTAAGTTCGTTGGTCCATGGTACTGGTGAGCAATTTGTGTTCTTTGCTGTCGGTATTGAAGTGTTTTGTGCATGTTGTATCACCTGTGTTAACTTGTGTGCTCTATAATCGATACTTCCATTGATGTTTTCTAGATCGTGTCGTTGGATAATTTCCGTTAATTTGTTCCAGTCTGTATTGTGCAACAGCAAGTGTCTGGTGTGTGATTTGGTCGGAGGTGGTTTGCCATTGCCTTCCTCCGACCGTAATAGCATATGCCATCCTCAATTATTGCTCAATGGCGTATGGCAGACACCCAAAGTCATGTTCGCCAAACTCTTTTGAGGGCGTATTTTATACCATAATTTATCATATTTACAGCATTGACTTTCCGTGACTACACCTGGTATCACAATCATTTTTCCTCTCTCCTATTCCACTAGTGAATCGGGCTCAGATGCTGTGAGAAGCCGTGGTAGTTCAAGATCTTGTCGCCTACTCGTGATTTCACCGTTCTCCAAATACATTCCATTGCACTCAAGAGAGTAGCACGCAAACAACTGACCAGCTTCGCCGTTTACGATATGCTCTTTCCCAGACGCTAGGTCATAACGTTCAAAACGGTTCTAATCAGTATGGGACTTAACATTTGAGGTCATCAGTCCCCTAGACTTCGAACTACTTGAACCTAACTAACCTAAGGACATCACACACATCGATGCCCGAGACAGGATTCGAACCTGCGACCGTAGCAGCAGCGCGGTTCCGGACTGAAGCGCCTAGAACCGCTTGGTCACAGCTGCCGGCCCATAACATTCGGCCATTTGTCAAAGTTACTTGTGTCAATCGACCTGCTCATTTGCTAACCTTATTATCGACCATTCCTCTCTGCTCCGCTTATATAGTGTGTTGTGTTGTTTTACAAGCATTCAGGGAAGAAGGAGAAGAGTAAGTGTATCAGTTTCAGGTATAAGGCCCTAGTCATAAATCGACTGTACATATATATCCTATTAATGTGTTTGTTATTGAATGGAATGTGAATGTGGGGTTTTATTATTTAATTTAATTTTGGTTTCACTACAAAGATATGCGAAGGCACGGATCGTTCTTAGATTTTACTGACACAAAAATGTAGCGTGCGATCCTGTATAATTAGTGAAGTTACTTAGACGAATCCGTGCTCAAAAACAGTTAACCGTTATAGGCTATATACACACACAAAAAAGTATTTCACCATTTTCAATACGTGGGGCCTACGTGTGATTTAATTTCGTCTTAGAGCAGGCCAAATCTGCGTCCTATTGCACGTAACATAATAAATCGTCAAGCGGTTTGAAAACATCAGCTTCCTAAAGATCATAAATGTAAGAAATAATATCGCCGATCTCCAGCGTCGCTTGTGGAAAGAACGGAATAATAATTACAATAATCTGAAATTGCCACTTAATGGCGGCCAGTTGTCGTCGTCCGGCGATGTTCAGCTTGCTGCCGACGCGGCGTCTGAAATTCTTTTAAAAATGATGGAACAAGCAAACGGGATATGTGGGGCAGGTTACAGTTAAAATTAACAGCAATACTTTAGCCGTATACTGGAGCTCACTGCTCAAATAATAAAACATGTACACACCTTGTTATGTAGATTGCGCACAATGGCGTCCTATTGGAACAAGACAAAGCAAGAGAGAGTGTGGAGCTTTTTGTTTCAAGCCGATACCAAAAGGAACAAAGATAATAATAATACTTATGTTTCATATAATAGTTTTTCTTCATAAACGCATTATTCCTTGAATTTAAGTAGAGTTTCTTTTACATATGACAAGTATGATTGCTTAATATCGTGGAAAAATGTTTAATAATTTATAATTCTCATAATCTGGGACATGGAAAGTCATGCTGTAAATGTGTAAAGGAAAATCTAATCAAGTTCTTCCGCCTTAATCTTGCGCAGCGCTCAGATTGAGACCCCCAACTACCGGACCTTTATGATGACGTACAGAACTCTCACTGAATACCCCCAATACCCTCAGATAGAATCCCCTGTTGGTGGGCTAATAACAGGGCACATAACGTCAGAAGACCGAAAATACTGTCTCCGGTACTGTAATAATTCATTCCATTTAGCTGCACAAGTTTCACAACCTACTGCATTTACAACAGGTGTTCAAAATAGTGTCCCTCAGCGACAATGCAGGCATGGCTTCGTCTCCCAAAGTTCTGTCTTACATGTTCTAACACCCCTGGTACCGTTTGAACAGAGTCGCAGGCACCGGGAATTCCTGACAGGAGATCATATTCCGTCTCGAGAAGTGTCTCGTACATTAGACTGTTCACATGGCACGACAAAATGAAATGTAGTGGGGTTAGATTAGGTGAACGTGCTGACCACGAAACGGAACCTTAAATCTGCCTATCAACTATTCAGACACTGAGCCAGGTCTTCAGGAACACTCAGTCTAAAGTGAGGCTGGACTCCATCATGGTGAAACCACATCCGTTGACGATTGACAAGTGGGGTATGTTCCAGGAACCTGGATACTGCTTCTCTGATAAACACCGTGTGTGGTGGTGCATTTGGGAGTAAGAAGAAATGGGAGTAGTACATAATCATTGACTATCCCAGCCCACATATTGAATGATAATTCGTATTGATGCCAGTTCACAACTGTAGCTTGGGGAACCTCATCGGCGCAGACATGACTGTTGCGCTATTTACCGTTCCGTTTCTGGCGGAACAGGCTTCGTTTGTGAAAAGTACATGCGCAGGAAAGTGAGGATCGACTGTAAGGTGCTGCAAGAACCATTGGCTGAACATGACTCGAGGTCCGCAGCCGGCAGGAGTCAAAGCATCACTTTCTGTACATGGTACAGTTGTAGCTGCATTTCCCATAATAATCGCCCCACAGTACTCTGCGAAACATTTACTTCACGTGCTACCGGTCGAATAATGATGGAAGGTGCCTCATCTATTTTAGCAAGCACTGCATCTTCCATGTCGAGAGTCCGTGTAGTTTGTTGTCCTTCCCGGTCATTGTACTGTGGTACCAATCGCCCTGTTTCACTTAACCTTTGCAGCAGTCTAGGAAACATGGTGTTAGCTGGATGTCTTCTGCACGGATATTTGGTCCTCTACAGTCTTTCCACTTCTCCAAGGCTTCCATTTGCTTGATCGGGCACGGAAATCATATCTGCAAGTTCCTTCATGTAGTACAACACCATTTCCTTAGGGCTGATCGACATTAGTATTTCAACTTGTGAACAAAGACTGCAGTCTACTACACTATAGGCAATATGTAAGGTGGCTATAATTTCCCACCTGAAAAGCACTCATCTACATACTTTGGCGTGATCTAAAACCACAATTAGGTATCATTTGATAGGTTGTACATCGTATATATGAATATTTAAAGAGACTGACATTGTCACGTACGCCTTGTAAATAAATGTTAACGATATTGCATGAAATCTGACGGAGTGTCTTTATTATCAAAACTGTGTAATACTAGTAGAGGTTGGAACGCCAGTGGAGACGACACGGTAGGCGGAACTCAAGCCCTGGGTGCAAGGCCCGCACAGGTGCGTTGGTCCTGTTTAAACACAGGAAGTAGCAAGATGGACGTTGGGGCATCTGAGCGCTGGAGCACAATAGAGTCTCGGCTGACCGGTGTTGTAGCCGGACCGGAAGGATAACCGGGAACTCTGCAAATCTTGGACGCTGCTGAGAGGAACGAGGAAGTATCACTTCGGAAATCACGCAGGCTTGGTTATTTCCGAGGATTTTTACTCAGAAGCGTACCATTATACGAGTATAGGTATTCCCTCGCAAACTTTCCGCGTTGCACGACAAAAGACTAAAATATGGCAGGTCGGCGTCCGGAAGAATCTGTTGAGAGGGAGAGTATTCCGGGATTTCGAGAATATGATTCGTCTTCTGGAGTTACGAGGGAGGGAAGCCAAGTATTGCTGGGAAGCCAGCGGTGGAGAGGGAGTGGTCTTCCGTTTTTGACCGCCCGTGTGTGATAGTCGCTCATATCATTTTTGTTGGTATAGGCGGACTTGTTGTCTTTGCTCTCAGGAAAGTTTATAGTTAGGCACTTTACTGTTGCGAACTTATACGATTCTGGACTTCACTTCCGGGATGGAAGTCGTCGTTGAGTACTAAGCGTTCCGTGATTGAGAGCACTTCTTCTGCCTACACGTACGTTGAGACGTTATTTGAACTCCGTCCTTGTGACTGGGAGTTCGCATTTCTCGTTTGTATAACACAGAGAGGAGAAGACAATTTAGAGTATTTTAGTCAGAGGACCGCCTTCTGCCATCTTTGTGTTTGAAAGAGTTTTATTTTATGGCTGGAGTTCTTCCATCGTCGCAGACGTGTACGAGAACCATCACTCCGACGAACCGGATGCAGTACATACGGTGATATTGCTAATTGCTTCGGCTTATTAGGGCTATAAAGCTAAATAGCTGTGATCACACTAGTTTATTTCCACTGAGGTCCCACACCACCGTAGATCGTCTTTGAAAGTAGAGTCTTGTAGTGTTTGGCACGTAGATGATGTCAGTCATTTCGCGTTATTTATGTTAGATCGCGTGGCCATAAAAAGGGGCAGAGTTTGGCAATTGATCAGAAATTTTAGTTAGGAAATACAAACATTTATAATAAAAGGTAGTTTTTTAATCTAAAATAAATGTATAATGTTGGAAATTTAAGGAGATGGGACCTGAATAAACTGACAGAACCAGAAGTTACAGAGAGTTTCAGTGAGAGCATTGGGAGAAGATTGATAAGAATGGGGAAAAGAAATACAGTAGCTGAAGAATGAGTAGCTTTGAGAGATGAAATAGTGAAGGCAGCAGAGGATCAAGTACATAAAAAGACGAGGGGTAGTAGAAATCCTTGGGTAACTGAAGAAGTATTGAATTTAATTGATGAAAGGAGAGAATATAGAAATGCAGTAAACGAAGCCGGCAAAAAGGAATACAAACGTCTCAAAAATGATATCGACAGGAAGTGCAAAATAGCTAAGCAGGGATAGCTAGAGGACAAATGTAAGGATGTTGCATGGGGGCTTAATTAAATATAATGAATGCAAATACTTTTAATTTTTAGTAGCTGACTGTCCCGTTACGAAGTCTCGTAAACGGTTGGCCCTGACTAGTTTTAGTACGCAATCTCACTGCATAGAATAACAACAAAGAATGAAAGAAAATTTCCGTTAACACAATTAATTAAGTCCCCAGCAACTATAAAACGTACGAAACCAAAGTACAAGTGTAACTGTTCTGTGTGTGGAAGTGTGATTCAACGTACACATCTGGCACGGTTCTTCTTCAATAAGACAAGAAATTTTAAATACCATTTATACTGAAGTAATTAAAAAAATAGAAATACTATAATTGCGTAAGGAAACCAGAATTACACTCTAATACAAGAACACAAGCCAGATGCTTTGTTGACTGAACCTGTAATGGCGCATTATTTAAGACACTGAAATAATAAAAAAAAGGGAATTTTTTACCTTCATATATATTGACGAAAAGCACTCTGATCATTACAATATCTCCATTCGAACAACATCTGCTGTCTAGCCCATCAAACAACTGCATAAAACATGGCCTCAAATAGTACAGCTATCAATATCCTCTCAGCAAGATCTGCACAACCACTCACTACGACGACATCTCCACAACGACTTGACTCCTACTACTTCTCAACAAGCACTGACTACTGCCACATCTCGACAAGCACTGCCAGTGGAGGCGGCGGAATAAAACTCTCTGGCGCAATCTCTGGCGCTGTGGCTCAGTGTAGCCACCTTTCATATGCCCTTCCTCCACGGGCCAGAATTTGATGGTATTTTTGCCAGCATTGGTGGTGAAAATACCACCAAATTCGTCCACAAAAATACAGACAAAAATAAAAGATAATATTAATACGTAAATATCACATAATTAGATAAAATTTTGGCTTTGCACTGACCTTTCAATAAGCTAATATATAAAATACAGTAAGCAATACAAATTCTTTCATACATGTGACTTTTCATAATAGTTTACACAATACACAAAAAATCAGTTTATACAAATGTTCACATAAAATGCTTTCAATGATTCAAAAAACAAGTAGTTGATAGTTCCAGCAGTAGCACCCAGCAATGGTCAACAGGTGCAAATACCAACAAGTGACATCATTTTAGTAAAAGCAGTTCCATCAGTGGCACCCAGCAATGTTGAACAGGTGCAGACACCAACAAGTGACATTATTTCAATAGATGCAGTCCATCAGTGGCACCCAGTAATGTTGAACAGGTGCAGACACCAACAAGTGACATTATTTCAATAGATGCAGTCCATCAGTGGCACCCAGTAATGTTGAACAGGTGCAGACACCAACAAGTGACATCATTTCAGTAGAAGCAGTCCATCAGTTGCACCCAGCAATGTTGAACAGGTGCAGACACCAACAAGTGACATTATTTCAATAGATGCAGTCCATCAGTGGCACCCAGTAATGTTGAACAGGTGCAGACACCAACAAGTGACATCATTTCAGTAGAAGCAGTCCATCAGTGGCACCCAGCAATGTTGAACAGGTGCAGACACCAACAAGTGACATCATTTCAGTAGAAGCAGTTCCATTAGTGGCACCCAGCAATGTTGAACAGGTGCAGACACCAACAAGTGACATTATTTCAGTAGAAGCAGTTCCATTAGTGGCACCCAGCAATGTTGAGCAGGTACAGACACCAACAAGTGACATTTCAGTAGAAGCAGTTGCATCAGTGGCACCCAGCAATGTTGAACAGGTGCAGACAGCAACAAGTGACATCATTCAGCAGAAACAGTTCCATTAGTGGCACCCAGCAATGTTGAGTAGGTGCAGACACCAATAAGTGGCTTCATTTCAGTAGAAGCAGTTCCATCTGTGGCACCCAGTAATGTTGAACAGGTGCAGACAGCAAGAAGTAACATCATTTCAGTAGAAGCAGTTCCAATAGTGGCACCCAGCAATGTTGAGCAGGTGCAGACAGCAACAAGTGACATTATGTCAGTAGAAACAGTTTCATCAGTGGCACCCAGCAATGTTGAGCAGGTGCAGACAGCAGTCCATAATATTCACTCATTAATCACACTGTTCATCAGAGTTTATCAGCAGAAATTAAACATGTCCTAGTGGCACCAATCATGTAGAAAAAGTGCAAGTAACAGCCCATAATATTCACTACCACTAATCACACAGTTCATCAGCAGAAATTAAACATTTCTAAGTGTCACACATCAATGTTGAACAGGTGCAGGTGTGAACAACAGTTTGAATGCACACACAATTGCTTTTACAAAATGATTATCAATGCTCTTACACTAAACATACAAATTCTAATAAACACACAAATGATATCAGATAATTGTCATATTAACTATTACAATACACAAATATCAGTAAACCTATAATATTTATGGGTGTCAGTGCAAGCCACAACAAACAAGTAAAATAATATTTAGGAGATAGGTCGGTACGAATTATCTGGGATTAGGAAGGGAAAACACACTCACTCATCTTTCGTCCATATTAGTGCTACTGTGTAATTGAATAGTGTTAACTGTGTAAATGCAATTCTGTCAAAATTTGATGTTCATCATGTGTATCAAGTAGTAGTGGCATCAGTGTGTAATCAGTGTGTCAATAATAGTCAGTCAACGTCATAGTCATCATGTCAAGACCAATATTTGCCAAGCCAAATCAAATGTACGGTTGCTGAACAACTGTCAGTGAGTGCAATTACTTCCTCTCTCCAAAAAAAGTATATACTGCTTAGTGATTTAACAAAATGTGTGTGTAGACAATCTTCCTTCTACTTGAGTGTTCTAGTCTGCAATCTTCATCCTCACTGTTCCATATAAACCAACAAAAAAAAAATATGCTCCTCACTTACTTTACCTCTTATCCACCAAAACTCCAATAATCATCAGCGTCACATAATCTCAATACTTCAATAATACCTCTTACGTCGATACATATAAATCTTATCATCAATATCATTTACCTTACCTCTTGTCCACTAAAACTCCAATAATCATCAACTTCACACAATCTCAATACCTCAATAATACCTCTTCAATACGTCGACACATATAAACCTTATCGCCAATATCATTTCACTTCCATAACAACTCTTTCCTCTAGTCAGTCTCCTCGAACAAGTACAGATAAAATCCTAGTGCAAACTTCAATTCATCATCCCATACAATCCGTAGATACAATGTCCACACACAACCTCTGTGTAATCCATCTGACCCATATCTTCTACTCATTATGAATTATAAATACATTTTTGTTACATTGTCCATCATAAAAAAAAAATGCATACATGACCTCTAACAGCCTTCAGTTCGAAGGACTTTCAGTAAGTAAGTTCGATTATGAAGTGTGAATAATCGTGATATTTCAGTGTGTACACCACTTCAAGAATTATGGCAAACAGAAGCAAACATGTGGAGTATTTCTTGTGTCAAGTGTCACTTGCTATTTCAATTGCTCACGAAGAATGCTGTGTAATAACTGTCAATGGTCTAACCCTAGTGTTGGTATGTCATGTCGTTAGCTTCCTTCCTATTAGCATAAATTTATACAGCTTCCATAAAACCTCCACCTCATGTGACTTCTATGAAGTTTCTTGTACTAATGTCGTTCGTCGAATTATAGCAGTTCATTTTCTTATCTTAAAAATATAAGGCACTGAGCATAAGCAAAACATGCAATAGCGAGTAAATATAGCAGTGGAGAACAGAATGTCAACAAGTGGATGCAGCACAATTCCTACAACGAGGCTCTGCCAGGCAAACAATCTGTAATTAATACCATAGTGTGACCCAAACTCTATGTTCATACACTGCACATCAGCATTGCTATATTCTAAATTGAAGAGTAGTTATGACAACAAAACAGAAATGTGTAAATATGCAATCCATACACAAAGCAGCAAATATATATCTTACATAATAAACAGGTCATTAGCATCATATCAGCATAAGCAAATAAATGTTCATATGTAATCTTAATAAGTAAACATGAAGGCGCAAGCAGATAAATCGCAAAGTGTAACCCACATACATAACCTCCACCTCATGTGACTTCTATGAAGTTTCTTGTACTAATGTCGTTCGTCGAATTATAGCAGTTCATTTTCTTATCTTTGGTGTGACGTCATAAGCGCGTGACTGCGTGTGAGATCGCTCTCTAAGTTTTCATCTATTTTTAGGTTTCAGATATATATTTTAACTGTTTTTGTGATAATATTTACTATATAAGTGACTTATTAGTGGTTTCTTCATTCACCTCTGCATTTCTTGTGTTGTGGCCTGATATTTGTGAGTGTTTCGTATCGAGTAACTTAACCTCTTACCCGTGTTTACATTCCGCGCTGACCAGTTGCAGCTGTAGCGGCGCATCGAAAGCTAAGTACTAATTAATTGTTTGTGTATAGTAGTTTATTTAGGAACTTTAGTAGTCTTCAACCGGTGTTCTTGGTGTTTTCCGGTGAAATAACTTCAGAAGAAATTTTTGCGAACTGCTGTCATTTTCGTTACTGTCATTAGACGTTCGATTTTCTTTCTGTGTTAGTATTTTGTTATATTCTCATTTGTTGTTGATTAATACTGTCAATAATAGTAGTTACTGCCCTTGTAGAGCAAGTTTGTGATAATTGTAGTCAGTTTTTAACATCTTCTTATTGTAGTAGCGGAACTTAGATAAAGTTGTTTTCTTGTTTCAATAATTGTAAAATTTTACCATGAGTGAGAAGTGTGGGCTTTGCCGTAGGTTCGTGAGTAGTGGATTGCGGTGTGAGACTTGTTCGAAGTATTTTCACTGGGGGGAATGCAGTGGGGAAGCCAGTGGGCATTCTGGTGAGATCCTCTCCTGGAACTGCAGGTTATGTAGCAAGAGTAAGTTGATAGAGGAGCAGGAGCGTAAGATCTGTGCCCTTCAGGTGCAGTTGAAAAACGCACAGGAGGAGCTAGATAGGATGAGGAGGGAGAAGGGGGTTGGGGAATGGGAGCTGGCTGTTGGCAAGAGATCTGCTAGGAGAAGGAGATTTTCAGATAGTTTTACTATTGGTGTTTGTAATAGATATGACCAACTGTCAGAGTCTAGTGGAGAGGAATCTCTAGTAGCTGTAGATGTAGGAAGTATGCAGCAGACCTCAGCAGTTACGGTGGCTAGGACAGTTGCAAAGTCTAAGAGAAAGAAGAAGGTTCTGCTGTTAGGTAGTTCTCATGGTAGAGGTGTAGGCCAGCAGTTGCAGGAAGTTTTGGGGAGTGAGTACCAGGTCACCAGCATTGTGAAGCCTAATGCAGGATTGGCTCAGGTGACTTTTAACATAGGGGGGTTGTGTAGGGATTTTACTAAAGAGGATCAGGTAGTGATTGTGGGTGGGGCTGGTAATAGTATTGATAGGGATGGGGAGTATGACATAGATGGTGACCTGGAAAAGATAGCCACTCAGACTGGCAACACGAATGTGCATTTCGTGGAACTGTTTCAGCGTCACGATCGGCCTCATCTTAATACAGCCGTCAGGCGTAATAACATGAGACTTGGGGGTGCGCTGATGACAGAAGGCATGAGTCACATTTCAGTGGTGTCGGTGGAGTCTATCAGTAGGACGGGTTTCACTAGACATGGCCTGCACCTCAACTGGTATGGGAAGGGGAGGTTGGCAAAACTTATAGGTGACAGCATAGGTGGGGGTGGTGGGATTACTCATGGGAAAATTCCGGTAGTTGTGGGTGTTAGAGCTGTACCTTTTTTAGATTGAAGTCAGCTGATAGGTATTCCTGCTTAAGGGAAGTCTCTCTAACAAAGAAACCACTTTCTACAAAGCTTGGGTATCCGATTAATGAGGGAATTAGTATATTTCATCAAAATATACAAGGTATTAGAGATAAAGTTAGTGAACTGCTTATAGATGTTGACTCTGAAATTATTGGTATATCTGAACACTTCTTAAGTAAGGAGATAATTCAGAGGCTTCCTTTACCAGGATACAGGTTGGCTGGCAGCTTTTCTAGGAGCTCTATGCGGTGTGGGGTAGTAGCCATGTATGTGAAAAACGGTATCCCATTTGAGTCAATTGATGTTTCAAAGTACTGCACTGAAAAGGTGTTTGAATGTTGTGCAGGTGTGGTTAAATTTAGTGGAGCTAAACTTCTTACTGTTGTTATTTATAGATCCCCAGACTCCGATTTCACAACATTTTTGCTAAAGCTAGAGGAGGTTCTTTGTTCACTTTATAGGAAATACAAAAAGTTTGTTATATGTGGTGACTTCAATATTAATTGTATAAGTGATTGTGCAAGGAAAAGGATGCTGGTAGACCTCCTTAATTCATATAATCTTATGCAAACCGTATTCTTTCCAACGAGAGTGCAAGGGAACAGTAGAACAACCATAGACAATATTTTTGTTCATTCGTCATTATTAGAAGGGCATTCTGTTAGCAAAAAGGTGAATGGCCTTTCAGATCATGATGCACAAATTTTAAGTCTAAAAGATTTTTGTGCTGCAACACATGTTAAATATAGTTACCAACTTTTTAGGAAAGCTGATCCAGTTGCTGTACAAACTTTTATAAACCTTATCAAGGAACAAGAGTGGCAAGATGTTTATAGTGCTGATACAGTAGACGGTAAATATAATGCTTTCCTCAAGACTTTTCTCGTGCTCTTTGAAAGTTGCTTTCCGTTAGAACGTTCAAAACAGGGTACTAGCACAAACAGGCAGCCTGGGTGGCTGACTAAAGGGATAAGAATATCTTGTAGAACAAAGTGGCAATTATATCAAAATGTTAGAAACAGTCAAAATCTAAATGCAGCAGCGCATTACAAACAGTATTGTAAGGTGCTTAAAAAAGTTATTAGGAAGGCAAAAAGTATGTGGTATGCAGATAGAATAGCTAAGTCTCAGGATAAAATTAAAACCATATGGTCAGTCGTAAAGGAAGTGGCTGGTCTGCAGAGACAGGTCGAGAATATAGAATCAGTGCGTAGTGGGGATGTCCGTGTTACTGATAAGTTGCATATATGTACAGTACTTAATAATCACTTTCTGAATATAGCAGGTGAACTAAATAGAAACCTAGTCCCAACAGGGAATCATATAGCGCTCTTAGAAAAAAGTGTTCCGAGACTGTTACCTGAAATGCTCCTCCATGATACTGACAAGAGGGAGATTGAGTTAATAATTAAATCACTAAAGACCAAGAACTCTCATGGATATGACGGGATATCTAGCAGAATACTGAAGTATTGTTCCACGTATGTTAGCTCAGTACTTAGCCATATCTGTAACTTTTCCTTTAGGAGTGGTCAGTTTCCTGACCGATTAAAGTACTCGGTAGTGAAGCCACTTTATAAAAAGGGAGACAGGGATAATGTTGACAATTATAGACCTATTTCTATGCCATCGGTGTTTGCTAAAGTTATCGAGAGGGTTGTATATACAAGGTTACTGCAGCATTTAAATTCACATAATTTGCTATCAAATGTACAGTTTGGTTTTAGAAATGGCTTAACAACTGAAAATGCTATAGTCTCTTTTCTCTGTGAGGTTTTGGACGGATTAAATAAAAGGTTGCGAACGTTAGGTGTTTTCTTTGATTTAACGAAGGCTTTTGACTGTGTTGACCACAAAATATTACTGCAGAAGTTGGAACATTATGGAGTAAGGGGAGTAGCTTACAATTGGTTCGCCTCCTACTTTAAGAACAGAAAGCAGAAGGTAATCCTCCGCAATATTGAGAGTGGTAATGATGTTCAGTCCCAATGGGGCACTGTTAAATGGGGCGTTCCCCAAGGGTCGGTGCTGGGGCCACTGCTGTTCCTTATTTATGTAAATGATATGCCTTCTAGTATTACAGGTGATTCAAAAATATTTCTGTTTGCTGATGACACCACCTTGGTAGTGAAGGATCTTATGTGTAATATTGAAACATTATCAAATAATGTAGTTCATGATATAAGTTCGTGGCTTGTGGAAAATAATTTGATGCTAAATCACAGTAAGACTCAGTTTTTACAGTTTCTAACCCACAATTCAACAAGAACTGACATTTTAATCAGACAGAATGGGCATGTTATAAGCGAGACGGAACAGTTCAAGTTCCTAGGCGTACGGATAGATAGTAAGCTGTTGTGGAAAGCCCATGTTCAGGATCTTGTTCAGAAACTAAATGCCGCTTTATTTACCATTAGAACAGTATCTGAAATAAGTGACATTTCAACACGAAAAGTAGTATACTTCGCATATTTTCATACGCTTATGTCATATGGTATTATTTTTTGGGGTAATTCTTCTGATTCAAAAAGGGTATTTTTGGCTCAAAAACGGGCTGTTCGAGCTATGTATGGTGTAAGTTCGAAAACCTCTTGTCGACCCCTATTCAATAGTCTGGGAATTTTGACATTGCCCTCACAGTATGTATTTTCTTTAATGTCGTTTGTTGTTAGCAATATTAGCTTATTCCCAAGAGTTAGCAGCTTTCACTCAGTTAATACTAGGCAGAAATCAAATCTGCATGTGGAATGCACTTCCTTGACTCTTGTGCAGAAAGGAGTGCAGTATTCTGCTGCATCCATTTTCAATAAGCTACCACAAGAACTCAAAAATCTTAGCAGTAGCCCAAACACTTTTAAGTCTAAACTGAAGAGTTTCCTCATGGCTCACTCCTTCTATTCTGTCGAGGAGCTCCTGGAAGAGATAAAAAATTAAGCAAATTCCAGTGTTACATTCTTGATTTTCTTTATTTAAACTAACGACTTGTCGCCTGAATATGTTTCTTGTATTTCATTTTATCTGTTTCTACAATCGTGTTATAATTTCATGTATTGACTCGTTCCATGACCATGGAGACTTCTCCTAAATGTGGTCCCATGGAACAATAAATAAATAAATAAATAAATAAATAAATAACCATATCAGCACAACTAATCAGGTGACAATTATAATTTAAATAAAGAAGCACAGCAGGCACATAATTTAAAAAAATATGACGTCAGTGAAAAAGCAGTGCAGCCAAGCGATGCATAATATACACAAGTAACAACCCTGTTCATTAATAAAACATTATCAAATTCAGCAAATGTACGCAAGCACGTCGCTTCACAAGTAAATTCATAGAACATGAAATTTAGCACAAAGTATGAATCACGTAATCGCGAGCAGCAAATTACGTCTAAAGTACGTACCTAAGTGGAAATATGTTACCTGAAAAATAAACTCAATTAACAGTTACCCTTTTGGTTTATTACTTTTTTCTTCGAAATTACATTCTTCCTGAAATTTTCTCCATAGCAAGTCGTCTTAACGTCGGACACGCACAGAATTTACCTGAAGTTCTTAAATATTTTATACAACCGTATCCTGAAAAATACTGAACGTTAATAACATAATTCATCAAGTCACTATAGCTTTATACTGAATTTAGTCGGAGAAATTAGACTGTGTATTTGTTTACGGCTGTCAGTGCATTCGCACTGAGCGCTCGATCAGCTGTAGGCGCGTGACGTGGGAAGTGATTGTTTGCGGTCAACGACTGCCTTGTGCGGCGCGCAGACTTGACTGTTGCTTTGAGTATGTGCCGCCGCCAAAACACAGCGCGGTATCCATGTATTCTCTGCATGTTTGCATGTAGCTGTTAGTTTCTCTAAAGTATGTCATTCCACAAAAATTTTAACGTTCGATATATGATGTATTCCCTTAGAGCGTCGAGATTTAAGAGTTTCTACTTCAACAGTGTTATCATGAATAATTTTGCAAACTCTATATGGACCGTTATAAAGCAGAAAAAATTTGCGACACAAGCCTTTTCCTTTGTGAGACAAACGATGAGACTTAATTAACACCTTTTGACCAACTGACAAGATTTTTAAATGACCAGGATGTTTAGCTGATTTCTCTCTTCTAGCAGCCGCAGATGCAATATTTTGCAGAGCCAGGTTGACAACTTCAGATTGCCGCAGTTTCCATGAAGGCGGAAAAGGAACGATTTCAGAAATGCGATTTGTCGGTGCTTTATTTTTTAATATCAATATAGGCGGTAAAGAAGTTGAATCATTAGGGAGTTCATTCAGAATGTTTTGAAAAATATGAAGATACTGATCCCAAGTTCTGTGATTCTGATGATAATAAAGACGACACAATTTATTGATTTCCTTCATCCATCTCTCTGAAGCGTTAGACTGAGGGTGGAAAAGTGAAATGACAATTGGTTTAATCTTACGACGCCGTAGAGTACGAAGCCAAATTTTAGAGCGAAACTGTGATCCATTATCTGATATAACCTTATCAACATGACCAACTTCTTTAAGAAAATGTTTGATGAAAGCGTTAGATACTGAACGAGCTGTTCCTTTGCGTAAAGGTGTAAAACACACATATTTTGATGTCAATTCCACTGCTACTAAAATGTACGCAAAACCATTAGTAGAACGAACCACTGGACCGAACAAATAGACTGCAGCCATCTCCTTTAATTTCGCTGGAATGATAGGAAACAACGGTGCTCTGTGAGAAATAGTTGGCGGCTTAGCCTTTTGACATAATTTTCATTTGGCAAGAACAAATCGAATACGTTTTTCCATATTACTGAAGTAGCAATTTTCTCGTAATTTATGAAAGCATTTTCTGGGACCAAAGTGTGCATAACTGAAATGTGTGTACCAAATCAATTTATTGACCCACTCATCAGGAATACAAACTAACCAAACAGAGTTGTCGACCGATTTTCGTTTAAAAAGAATATCATTGCGAAGTAAATAATACTGTCTTAATCGCTACGCTTTCCTTTCTCCTCCACTTCTCCTTAATGTCCTTCAAGATTGGATCCTTATTTTGCTCCTTAGCGATGTCCTGGAGCGAAGACGAAATAAAATTCTCAAACGCAACACCTTGAATATACATCTAACAATAATTGTTTTCTTTGCAGTCCTCTTCAGCACTTTGTTTCAAACCCACAGGTGCACGTGATAAAGCATCAGCAACAATATTTGAAGAACCCTGTATGTAAACAATACTAAAATCAAATTCCTGTAGATACAACGCCCATCGTGACAATCTTCCATGAGTTAATTTTGTTGACATAAGAAATTCCAGAGCTCGATGATCGGTGTAAACCTTAGTATGTCTGCCAAACAAAAATGTCCGAAATTTTGTGAAAGCCCAAACAACAGTCAAAGCTTCAAGTTCCGTAATCGAATAATTCTTTTCGGATTTAGAGAGAACACGACTTCCAAATGCAATAGTTTTCTGTACTACAACGCCGTTTTCTTCTATCTCTTGAAATAAATGTGCACCTAGGCCTTTGTATGATGAGTCCGTCGCCAAACAAAAATCTTTAGATAAATCCGGATGTGAAAGAAGTGGAGCAGCAACTAAAGCATCACGAAGTTGTTCAAATTCTGACTGAGCTTCCTCATCCCAGCACTAATTAGAATTCTTTCCAGATAGTTCACATAAACGAGGTGTGGCCAAATTGTCCAATCTAACAAAGCGTCTAAGAAAATTACAGTCACCAAGGAAACTACGAACATCACGTTTTGTGATAATTGCATAATTACGAATAGCGTCTAATTTCTCTGGATCAGGAAGAATACCTTCTGTAGAAATAATGTGACCAAGAAATTTCACCTGAGAACGACCAAATTCAGATTTTTCGAAGTTCACTGTAATGCCAACTCTTGCAAAGATACGTAATAATGAATCCAAAATTTTGTTATGCTCACTCCAAGTACGTTTAGCAATAAGAATATCGTCAACATATGAAGTAATATTGTCACGAAGATAAACAGGTAAAATTTCGTTTAAACTACGAATGAATGCTGCTGAAGGTACAGTAAGTCCAAACGGTAATTTCCGAAATCACTTTTGGGTAAAATAGTCATATCCGGTTATTCTTTACCGACTCTCTAGATAGATTGATAGTTGAAGAGTTGTTTTGACAGATGCAAAGAATAGTAAAAGAGTAGGCAGCGGTGCAGAAAACTAAAAGGGAAATAGCACCACTACAGCTCGGGGCCCTATGCACGCTACGGCACATATTCACTTAGAGTAGTGAATCCCCTGAGGACATTAATAGCCGCACATAATTTCCAGTTTGTGACTTAATGGCCAATTTGGTGGAAGTGCGTACATAAATTGATCTAACCATGAACATGGATGTATGTCATTCTTAGAATTGCGAAAGATCTTAAATTTCCGAACAGTCAAAAAGTGTTTATAGTCAAAGTTTTCGTCTCGTGGCGACAAAGACCTACCGCGACTGTTCCAGTCCGAATGTCGATTATTGTCAAGTTCGCGCGCCTGGCGCTCTCTTGTTGCATCCCATAAATGAAATAAATTATTGTCTTCAAAGTCCTCTGCTATCTGTGATTCTAAATTTCTTCTGCTGTCTTTTCCTACGATTTCGCCTTCAATTTGTTTGACTTGCTTTTGTAATGCCTCAAATTCCCTTTTAACGCGTTCATTAAATTTTCCCTGATTTTCAACATGCTTATTTATGTTCTGGTACTCTTCGGTTTCTGTAAATGGTAATGGAGCTGTATCATCTGAATCTCTGTCCCCATGTAAACTAAGATTTGTCAATTTATCTGAAATCTCCTCTACTCTTTCCGATAAATCACCTATTTGTTCTTTCTGTTTATTTACGTCTTCCGTAAGTGTCGCGACTCGGGTTTCAGTATTAACACATTTGGTAGTTAACTGTTCATATTGTTGTGTTAGGTTATTTATTCTGTCATTTGGTACGGATTCCTCGATTCTCTCAAATATTTCAAATGGTTCAAATGGCTCTGAGCACTATGGGACTTAACATCAATGGTCATAAGTCCCCTAGAACTTAGAACTACTTAAACCTAACTAACCTAAGGACATCACACAACACCCAGTCATCACGAGGCAGAGAAAATCCCTGACCCCGCCGGGAATCGAACCTGGGCGTGGGAAGCGAGAACGCTACCGCACGACCACGAGCTGCGGACTCTCAAATATTTCTTCCTTATCGTGTGCACGTTGTAAATTTAACTCTGAAAATTTCTGTACTATCACGCAATCTCTTTCCTCCTGTTCTCTATCCTGTTCCTTTTGTCTGATTTCTGTTGAAATTAATCTATTATTGTGAGCATTCAAAAACGGTTGTACTTCTTCTCTAATTTATTTCTTTAATTCATCTTTCATGTTTTTGAAACATGTCCCTATTCGTGAGTCTAACCGTGTTTCCATTGTTTCCATCTCTGTTTTAATTGTTCCTATTTGTGATCCCAATGAGTCTAACCGTGTTTCCATTGTTCCCATATCAGTTTTAATTTCAGATCGTAACTGTGATCCCACTGTTTTTAATTCAGATCTTAACTATGTTTCCATTGTTCCCATATCAGTTTTTAATTCAGATCCAAAAGTTCCCATCTCTGTTTTAATTGTTCCTATTTGTGAGTCTAACCGTGTTTTTAATTCAGATCCCAAATTTAATATTACACCCATCAACTGCTCCATATTAACTGGTTCAAAATTCTTTTCGCCCCTAACATTTCCCGCAAAACCAACTTCCTTCGGCATAGCCATAAAGCTATCTGTGTTCGATACTATTCCAGAGTCTTCTGTCGTTAATCTCGTATACTGAAAATGTTTTGATTGTGAAAAATTTTGAATTGATTCCGGCCTATTTTCCCGACTTATTAAATTGTTTTCAACTTCATTATTCATCATACTGTTCTCCTGTGTTGGCGAGATCGCCATGTCAACAATTTCGTCATTCTGACTATCCATCATTTTTGCCTTTTTCATCGATCGCGTAATCATTTACAAAACATACAAAACTCGTCACTGTACGAAAATTACACACAATGACTCTTTATTTCCAACAATACCATTCACACGAAATGTTTCCCTCAAACACAATTAACGAACAATTGAAATAATTGCACTAAATTGTCAAACCCGTAGACAAGACAACAAAAATTAAATTCTGCAAAAAAAAATACCATTAGAAGAATGACAATTACCAAATCTACACATGCAATATAGACTACAATTACTAAACTACAAATTACTACAACAATACTACTGTCTGCTATTTTTACAATCAGAAGATTTCCAAGGGACGATCCGAAGCAGCAGTCTCCACGTGCATGGGATAAATATGAAATGCAAATACTTTTAATTTTTTAGTAGCTGACTGTTCCGTTACGAAGTCTCGTAAACGTTTGGCCCTGGCTAGTTTTAGTACGCAATCTGACTGCATAGAATAACAACAAAGAATGAAAGAAAATTTCCGTTAACACAATTAATTAAGTCCCCAGCAACTATAAAACGTACGAAACCAAAGCACAAGTGTAAATGTTCTGTGTGTGGAAGTGTGATTCAACGTACACATCTGGCACGGTTCTTCTTCAATAAGACAAGAAATTTTAAATACCATTATTACTGAAGTAATTAAAAAAATTTAGAAATACTATAATTGCGTAAGGAAACCAGAATTACACTCTAATACAAGGACACAAGCCGGATGCTTTGTTGACTGAACCTGTAATGGCGCATTATTTAAGACACTGAAATAATAAAAAAAGGGAATTTTTTACCTTCATATATATTGACGAAAAGCACTCTGATCATTACAATATCTCCATTCGAACAACATCTGCTGTCTAGCCCATCAAACAACTGCATAAAACATGGCCTCAAATAGTACAGCTATCAATATCCTCTCAGCAAGATCTACGACAACATCTCCACAACGACTTGACTCCTACTACTTCTCAACAAGCACTGACTACTGCCACATCTCGACAAGCACTGCCAGTGGAGGCGGCGGAATAAAACTCTTTGGCGCAATCTCTGGCGCTGTGGCTCAGTGTAGCCACCTTTCAATGTAGAGGCTTATCTCACTAGGGGTAAGATAGATACTGCCCACAGGTAATTAGAGAGACCTTTGGAGAAAGGAGAACCACTTGCATGAATATCAAGAGCTCAGATGGAAACCCAGTTCTAAGCAAAGAAGGGAAAGCAGAAAGGTGGAAGGAGTATATAGAGGGTCTATACAAGGGCGATGTACTTGAGGACAATATTATGGAAATGGAAGAGGATGTAGACGAAGATGAAATGGGAGATATAATACTGCGTGAAGAGTTTGACAGAGCACTGAACATTCCATTAGAACTACTGACAGCCTGACAAAACTCTACCATCAGGTGAGAAAGATGTATGAGACAGGCGAAATACCCTCAGACTTTAAGAAGAATATAATAATTCCAATCACAAGGAAAGCAGGTGTTGGCAGGTGTGAAAATTACCGAACTATTAGTTTAATAAGTCACGGCTGCAAAATACTAACACGAAATCTTTACAGACGAATGGAAAAACTGGTAGAAGCCGACCTCGGGGAAGATCAGTTTGGATCCCGTAGAAATATTGGAACACGTGAGGCAATACTGACCCTACGACTTATCTTAGAAGCTAGATTAAGAAAAGGCAAACCTACATTTCTAGCATTTGTAGACTTAGAGAAAGCTTTCGACAGTGTTGACGGAATACTCTCTTTCAAATTCTAAAGGTGGCAGGTGTAAAATACAGGGAGCGAAAGGCTATTTACAATTTGTACAGAAACCAAATGAGAGGTATAAGAGTCGAGGGGCATGAAAGGGAAGCAGTGGTTGGGAAAGCAGTGAGACAGGGTCTATCCACCATGTTATTCAGTCTGTATATTGAACAAGCAGTACAGGAAACAAAAGAAAAATTCGGAGTAGTTATTAAAACCCATGGAGAAGAAATAAATACTTTGAGGTTCGCCGATGACATTGTAATTCTGTCAGACAGCGAAGGACTTGGAAGAGCAGTTGAACAAATTGATAGTGTCTTGAAAGGAGGATATATGATGAACATCAACAAAAGCAAAACGAGGATAATGGAAGGTAGTGGAATTAAGTCGGGTGATGCTGAGGGAATTAGATTAGGAAATGAGACACTTAAAGTAGTAAATGAGTTTTGCTATTTGGGGAGCAAAATAAGTAGATGATGGTCGAAGTAGAGAGGATATAAAATTTAGACCGGCAATGGCAAGGAAAGCGTTTCTGAAGAAGAGAAATTTGTGAAGATCGAGTATAGATTTAAGTGTCAGGAAGTCGTTTCTGAAAGTATTTGTATTGAGTGTAGCTATGTATGGAAGTGAAACGTGGACAATAAATAGTTTAGACAAGAAGAGAATAGAAGCTTCCGAAATGTGGTGCTACAGAAGAATGCTGAAGATGTAGATGGGTAGACCACATAACTGATGAGGAGGTATTTAATTGGATTGGGGAGAAGAGAAATTTGTGGCACTACTTGACTAGAAGAAGGGATCGGTTTGAAGGACATGTCCTGAGGCATCAAGGGATCACCAATTTAGTATTGGAGGGCAGCGTGGAGGGTAAAAATTGTAGAGGGAGACCAAGAGATGAGTACAGTAAGCTGATTCAGAAGGATGTAGGTTGCAGTAGGTACTGGGAGGTGAAGAAACTTGCTCTGCGTAGAGTAGCATGGAGAGGTGCATTAAATCAGTCTCGGGACTGAAGACCACAACAACAAATGTATAATAAGAAACAACCTTTATCATTTAGTAGTATTAGTTGCGTTCATCACTCATTGAAGTTGAGGTTGTAATTTATATGTTAAAGAAAATAAAGAGATCGACTAATGTCTGAAGTATTGCTGGAGGGAACTGACATCATGAATCCTGCAGGGCTGTCCATAAATCCTTAAGAGTGCGAGAGGGTGGAGATCTCTTCTGAACAGCATGTTGCAAGGCATCACAGATATCCTGAATAATGTTCGTGTCTAGGGAGTTTGGTGGGCAGCGGAAGTGTTTAAACTCAGAAGAGTATTCCTCGAGACACTCTGTAGCAATTCTGGACCTGTGGGTTGTCGCATTGTAGCGCCAAATCCATTCCATTGTTTGGGTGAATGAGCTCTTTTGTAAACACACCTTCCATTTTCATTACTCCAGCATAACAGACCATTCCAATAAGAGCTTGGATGTCAGTATAACAAGTGTCTTCGGTGTATGAAAGTTTATTGTCTTTAGGTACTGCATCACTGTGATTTTTATCATCGTTGTTTTTGTTCTATTTAGATCTCTGAGCTACAATTCCTTTTTTAGTGCACTCTGTAATCAAATCTAAATCTTCTTTTATAAGGCACAGCTGCCAAGCATCCAGTGCGGTCTTTGCATGTCTTGCTTAGTTTTTGTTTCCTGGTAACCGCACTACAAGATTCCTTTTAAGAGTGCGATGAAGAAATCCTGTTTCGCCGGCCCACTTGGATTTATTTTTCCCATAGAGTTTATTTAGAGTCTTTACGATACTCACATTTTGTGAATCAGATCTGTGAAGACGCTCTGGTGAATTATCTTCAGCAAGATCAGAAACTGGCGCAGCTGGCCACTGAATTTGGTGTGCAAAGCATGTGACTGTTCGTCTTCATTCTCAGGTTCCTCTCTGTTTTTAAAATCTGGAATGACACAATTCGCTTCATGGACTTAAGCGGTTTCAGGATAAAGGGCTTCGAAATCTGAAACGAAGAACATGCGATGGATTTCGATAATATCCTTCTCCTTTGTAAGGTCGAAAGTCTGTTTTCGAGATGTCATTTTCTTTCACCTATAAAAAGTCTATTTACTGATATTTCCCACTGTAGCGCTGTTATAACTTCTTTATTTAAAATAAGTATAAATATACTATAGTTGACATCGTACTTAGGCTAGCATTACACTATCATATTTCTTTGTCAAAGTTGATATGTCAAATATTTATATCAAAGAAATTTGAGAGTGTAATAGGGAACTTCGTCAAATCTCGCCTTTCGTCAAAGAAATATGATCAAATCTAGAGTCTCACCGTAAATTTGATCGTAAAAGTCGTTCGCCTTCTGTTCACTGCAACGTGAAATTTAACCGTTTGTGGTTCTGGTATCGCTATTACTATTTGACGTCTCTGTAGTGTGTTTGTAAACATGGTTTCAAAGTTGGGACGCGTGATGGTTGGGACTCTTTTAATAACCTTGCTTCCACTGGAGTGTGCTGGCGGCTGGGAGGGATGGGGGTAGGGCTGGGGGGGCGAGCAACGGGCACAATGCATGCTACTATTAATCGTGTGCTGATGGGCTGGTCGAATATGCTGCTGGCGACTTCGTACCTACAGCCATGCACCGCTACGTCTGGAAACATCCAGGCAGCTTTTCAGCAAGCCCGAATAGAGGAGCTGATCACACTCTAAAATTAAAAAAAGTTCTTAGCTCTTCATTTTACTTTGTGTATTTTTGAACTCTAGATGCCAGAAGTTAAAAAGCGCTTCATCTGTTTCGTACTTTTTAATAATTTTGTAGTTGTTGGAATACTAATGCTACTAATTAAATTATGCGAAAATAAAAATTATTCTTATTGCCTATATAGTGTACTAAACATTTATTTACCTTACGACATCTCCCTTCAGTGGTTTATAAATGGCTTCACACGTTCTGGAGTTATTTTACTTAATGTGCAATGTGGTGTTAGAGTGCTACTAGAGTAGCTCTCTCCTGTATCAAGAAAACGTAGCGGTGAGCCTATCTTCACATACAGCATTCTCAAGTGAGTATTCTGTTTTGTAGTATGGGAAGCCACTTTACTGAGCAAATACTGAAATGCGCTCTCATCCATTCGTAAGTAATTTATTTTAAAACTCTATGTCCTCCACTTGCAGCTCTCGTAACAAGTTTTGCTGAATGCTTTAATTATTTGGACGTAATATCCACGGCTTCACCCAATTATGCTTGCTCTTTTTCCGCATCTTTTGTTCCAAATGCACACACAATGCAATTGTTGTACAAGCAGCTGCAGCGCTTAATAAGAGGGTTGCCCAGAAAGTAAGGCACCGCATTCTTTTCTCAGCCGAAAACAATGTTACGAAAGCGAAACGTTACGTATATATTATTTGAAATCTCCTGAGTGAGCGCACCATGTTTCCGTCACTTCCGACAGATAGCGTAACTGCAAGACAGTTTCAAAATGGCGCAAGTAGGTGATATACGTTACGTGTCGTCATTGAATTTCTCACTGTAGAGAAAGCATGTGTGGGGAATATTCACAAACGCTTGTGCAAAGTCTATGGAGCATCTGCTGTCGAGAGAAGTACAGTTAGTCGCTGGGCACGGAGGGCGAGCCCATCAGACGGCGGTTCGGTGGAGCTCTAAGATTTGTAGCGGTCGGGGATACCATCCACGGCTGTCAAACCTGACATGTAAGTTGATGTTGTCTTTGGTGAGAACAGACGCATTACGACTCGGCAGTTGGAACTGCATTTGTCTATCAGCAAAGAGTGTGTGTACGTAATTATCCGCACTCTTGGATATTCAAAACTGTGTGCAAGATGGTGTCTAAAGGTGGATCACAAATCGCACGGAAAAAACATTTCTCTTGATTTGTTGCAAAGTTTTGAAGCTGAGGGGGAGGCCTTCTTGTCTCGGGTTGTGACAGGTGATGAAACCTGGGTTCACCATTTCGAATACGAAACAAGACGACAGTCTATAGAATGGCGCCATTCCCACTCCCCACAGAAGAAAAAATTGAAAGAAACTACTTCCGCCGGTAAGGTCATGATCACCGTGTCGTGGGGCTGTGAAGTTGTGATTTTCATTGATGTGGTGCCAAGAGGCGGTATCATTAATTCAGAAGCATATGTAACAGATTAACGAAACTCAAGACGCGCTTCTAGCGACTTCGGCGCCACAGCAGCCCAGGAGATGTTTTGCTGCAACATGATAACGCTCGGCCCCACACAAGTCTGAGGACTGCTGAACACATCGCTAAACGGGATTGGACAGTTTTATCCCATACAACCTCCAGCCCTGACCTAGTCCCCTCAGACTCCGTTGAGGATGCCATTCATGGAAGACATTTAGAGGACGGTGAGGAGGTGATTCACACAGTGAAGCACTGGTTCCACCACCAGGATAAAAATTGGTACCGACAGGGCATACACGCTTTTGTTTCGCGCTGGAGGAAGGTCATAGAACGGGATGGAGATTACGTGGAAAAAAGGGTGTGTGAAGATGAAACACAATTTTTTCGCACGTCTAATTCTCATTATGATCAATAAAGAATTGTTTTAGAAAAAAATGCGGTGCATTACTTTCTGGGCAACCCTCGTAATAAGTAGTTGTTGTCTGCCATCTTGAAATATGACGAAAAATATGACGACAGCGCCATGTCAAAGATCTTTACCAAAGAAATTTGACGAATATATACACTCATGCTCATAAATTAAGGATAATGGCAGAATGTGGTGCCACAAAACGTGGCACTACACAAAACTGGCGCTAATAGCATAGGCGCATAGGGAACACACACGACACAGATCTGTAAGTCCACGTTATTGGTGATCAGTTGAGAAAACCGTCCCAAAACACATTTGCTACAAAATGCCACTGTTTCCTGCGCATGTACTCCGACATCAACATGGGATATGATCACTACGCACACGTACACAGGCCGCACAACGGGTTGGTATACTCTGGATCAGGTGGTCGAGCAGCTGCTGGGATATAACCTCCCGTTCTTGCACCAGTGCCTGTCGGAGATCCTGAAGTGTCGTAGGGGTTTGAAGACGTGCAGCGATACGTCGACCGAGGGCATCACAGACGTGCTCTATGGGGTTTAGGTCTGGAGAACAGGCAGGCCACGCCATTCGCCTGATATCTTCTGTCTCAAGGTACTCCTCCACGTTGGCAGCTAGGTGGGGCCACGCGTTATCATCCATCAGGAGGAAGGTGGGACCCTCTGCACCGCTGAAAAGGCGGACATACTGGTGCTAAATGACGTCTCGATACACCTGACCTGTTTCTCTGTAAAAGACATACAGGGGTGTACGTGCACCAATCATGATCCCACCCCATACCACCCTCTCAAGGACATTAAAGGGTTGGTATCTGGTTTCTGGTTCACGCCAGATGAAATCCCGGTGAGAATCACTGTTCAGACTAGACATGGAGTCGTCCATGAACATTACCTGGGACCACTGTTCCAGTGACCATGTACTGTGTTCTTGACACCAGGCTTTACGGGCTCTCCTGTGACCAGGGGTGAGTGGAATGAATCTTGCAGGTCTCCGGGCGGATAAACTATGTCTGTTCAGTCGTCTGTAGAATGTGTGTCTGGAGACAACTGTTCCAGTGGCTGCGGTAAGGTCCCGAGCAAGGCTACCTGCAGTACTCCGTGGCCGTCTGAGGGCACTGAGGTGGGATATCGGTCTTCTTGTGGTGTTGTACACTGTGGACGTCCCGTACTGTAGCACCTGGACACATTTCCTGGCTGCTGGAATCGTTGCCATAATCTTCAGATGACACTTTGTGGCACACGGATGGCCCGTGCTACGACCTGCTGTATTTGACTGCCTCCAGTCGCCGTAGTATTCTACCCCTCATAAAGTCATCAATATGTATTCTTTGAGCCATTTTCAACACTCAGTCACCATTAGCACGTCTGTAAAAGTCTGCACACTTACTGTGACATGCACCAACATACCTCTGCGTATGTGGACTTCTGCCAGCGCCACCGTGCAACGACCGCAGGTCAAACGCACCGCATGATCATACCCCGAGGTGATTTAAATACGCAAACCGCACACCAGAGCGTTGTTTCACCACGTATCAGCATTATCCTTAATTTATGAGCATGAGTGTAGATAGTGTAATACCGGCCTTAAGATATAAAGAATCTTAATCCTGAAAATTCTTGGATCGATTATGGTACACTGGGGTGCACCTGTACCCTGTAATGATACTTGAATTACGTAATTATTACGGCACCTCACCTCAACATCTCGATACCAGCAATATTCTACTGTGTTTCTGTAAAATAGTTAACATATTTCTGTGACAACATTCAGATTTGATTTCATTAATGTAGAGGTACTTTGATACATCGATATGTTTATATTGTAATGATATTATTCTTATGTGTAGTCTTTCTTTTGTCACTATGATCTTTGACGTACTTGTAACTCTGATTTTTGGGCGCGTAAGCGGTTATTAGAGAGTCAAGCCTTGGTCATCATGTTGAAAAGACGCAAATTGTAGTCACTTTATGAAATGTGAACTTTAACAGTGAGGAAGATATTTTCAAGTATGTTTTATATTGTGAAGTGGTGTTGCAACAAAAGTAATAAAAAAGAAGTGTAACTTAAATTCGGAGTGCTGATTACATTTTTACATCACCATCGTCCTAACTTGCAAAAGTTTAATCTTCAAGAATGGTTTATGAAACACATCTATAAAACTTTAGAATATCGCCGAATAACTCCTAGGCCTCTTTGCATCCGAGCTTGGAATCATCACTACCTAGATTTTCGACGATTGAGCCATGAGTTCATAACGAGACCAGCGTGGGAAACACGAAAAGATGAGTGCCTAGTTTATCCATTATTTCATGAAATGACTTTATTAACTGTGCTCTAATGACACCTGCCACATTATATAACTTTGTTGTTGCCCTAAAATGCAATATTTAGCAGCGTGAGCAACACTACAATCGTAATTAATTTTTGACTTTTGTTGTGGTAGGGTTGTTAGAACCCCAAACTCCATTAGAGAAGGATGAACGTTGTTGACTCTTTGAAGATAACTCCACTTGTCAAGGTATGAAACTACTGGGATGTGCTAGAGAGCCTGTATAGGGTGAGAGTGGCCATAGGTGAAGTTGCCCGTGATTGGTTGATTAGCTTTGGCGCTATTTTTCTGCCAAACGTCTCTTTCGCTTCCTATGTTCGCCGTGCTTTCGAGATGAACTGAAGTTCAGAGGACTTTTGGAAACGATTAAAAGGTATCTGAATTATTGAGAGACTTGTTATGCGTTGCGCATGCATGTTCGATTTAGTTGTATATCGTTTTTAGTACTTAATTAGCACTTGCGATCTTAAATACGAGTTGAAATAATGAAGCGATTTGTGATGAACTCGGTAGACCTACATGTTTGAAGTAAACACATTAGTAATTGTACAGTATTGTTTTTGAGATGTGTAATTAGTTCTGCAGACGTTCGTAAACTATGCAAGGAAGGAATGAATAACTCTTGTAATAAAGTCCAGGTACAACTTTCTTAATGGTATATACTATCCGAAATATTTATTTAGTTACGCCTATAAAAATGTTTGGTTCTTCACTTTGCTCAGAGAACTCTGATTTGAAGGTGTTAGTTTTTTAAAATATTTTTAGTCACGCAAAACAGGTAGGCCTATTACAGTTTACAGCATTTTTAAGCTGTTATTTCTTTAACAGTTCGTGCATACTGGTTGCATCATAAGCTTTTCTGAAGCCAATATCTGACAGTCCTTGCTGGAAACGGAAAGTTCCTGTAATTGTTGTGCCAGTCTCACTCGACTTTATAGCGTGAAACTTTATTTCCTTCCGAATCAGAACACTAGGCATTATTTTGGTTTCAGTATTATTGCCTGACTGTTGACGCCGGCAAGTTGTAAGCACGTTTTCCGCAGTTGTCGTCGTTGCTGAAACATTATCCGTAGTAAATAATTGTAGGTACTCTTGAAGACAGTTTTTAATAGGCCTACTTACTGTGGGGCAGAAGGGTTACGGTAGTTTTCTTGTTATATTTGGTCGTTATTACAGTGGCCTACATTTAACATTACCTGATTTTTGTAATCTTTTTCGTTTGTTATCTACGAGAGGTATTCAGTAAAGTCGTATGCAGTTGTTTACTCGGGAAATGCAAAAAGTTTGAAGACGTGACAAGAAGTACTAATACATGATGACTAACTGACAACCTCAGCTGCCGACAGGTGTTGTTGATATACCTCGATGTGGACAGCTGAAAATGTGTGCCCCGACCGGGACTCGAACCCGGGATCTCCTGCTTACATGGCAGACGCTCTATCCATCTGAGCCGCCGAGGACACAGATGAATAGCGCGACCGCAGGGACTTATCCCTTGCACGCCTCCCGTGAGACTCACATTCCCAACTGTTCACAATTCTACATATGTATTGTACCTTATAGACATTTGCCCACCCACTCATTACTCGCGCACGCTTTGGCGATTCCCGTAAGAGTTTGGGCAACCTGTGCGCATTCGCACAGACGAAGGTCAATGGCTGGTTAGCCTATAACTATATATACGAAGACAGTAACTTGTTCTCGAAAGAACAGTTACTGTTGATGACCGTGCAGCTTTTCCCTGGAATAGATGATGACTAACTGACAACCTCAGCTGCCGACAGGTGTTGTTGATATACCTCGATGTGGACAGCTGAAAATGTGTGCCCTGACCGGGACTCGAACCCGGGATCTCCTGCTCTACATATGTATTGTACCTTATAGACATTTTCAGCTGTCCACATCGAGGTATATCAACAACACCTGTCGGCAGCTGAGGTTGTCAGTTAGTCATCATTTATTCCAGGGAAAAGCTGCACGGTCATCAACAGTAACTGTTCTTTCGAGAACAAGTTACTGTCTTCGTATATATAAGTACTAATACGTCTCACACTTTTTGCATGTCACAAGAAAACAACTGCTTACGACTTTCATTCACCTGACGTCATACAGGTAAGTTAAATCTTTAGCGTTATGCACTTCCGATACAAAACAAATGCTATACACTATATTTTTTTCTATTTACATTACTTTCATTGCAGTATGTCTAGTAAACGAACTTTAAAGGAGATAAATTCAAGTAACGAATAATTTTTACAGCCACTGTATCAAATTTTCCTGTGCTGTAGGTAGTAGGCTACTATGAGTATATTATAGCTATAAAGAAAGGCATTTAACGAATGATTTCGCCATATTGTCCTGTGCTTGTGATTCGGTGAGTGTGTTCAAATGTTCAGATGTGTGTGAAATCTTATGGGACTTAACTGCTAAGGTCATCAGTCCCTAAACTTACACACTACTTAACCTAAATTATCCTAAGGACAAACACACACACCCATGCCCGAGGGAGGACTCGAACCTCCACCGGGACCAGCCGCACAGCCCATGACTGCAGCGCCTTAGATGAGTGTGTACTCCACTACTGGCCATTCAAAAGTCCCGCCCGCAGTTTGGCAGAAAAATGGCCGCCGTATCGTCCGGTTGGCCACTCTCTGCCTATACAGGCTCTCTAGGACGTGCAGAACTGCAGTACCATCTGTTGGCCATTAGCTAGACTTGCTGGAAGCATTCCAGGTTAACGCGTGACCTGCCCGCGTCGTTGTCGTGTGGCATTCAGTATCGCGGTGGGCAGATCCACTGGGGAGAGACACACGACAAAGGTTGTGTGGTGCGTGGAGCAGAGTGGAGTGCTGCAGCGAGAGTACCGCCGGCAGGCGCGGCAGGGAGCCTGGCTCAGCTCCGCTTCCGCGTGTATCGCGGCCCACGCGGCGAGGCAGCGAGACGTTCGCAATCAAGCGGACAATGAGGCGCGTGACAATCGCAGCCGATAGCCATCGCGTGGCGCGAGGCGGGGCGAGGCGGCCCGATGCGACGTGAGGCGGGGATTGCACGGCCGCGGCCACGTGTGTGCGCTCTTCGGCCCTGCCTCGCGCTCCTCTGCGCGCTGCTTTCTCCGCACCGCAGATCAGCTCGCGCAGGGCGCGGCCGGATACCGCCGACTCAACTGAGCTGCCGGCCGCGGCTTTATCTGCCGCGCGCCGGCGGGGGGCGCGGTCTGCTGCCGGCCGTCGCTCTCGTTATCTGCCGGGCGCAACACGCCTGCCTCTTGTCGCACAACTACAGAGCGGTCACGTGTGTCAACTTTATCATTTCAAGCAACTTATTGTTACCTTATGTTCATACACTACCGGCCATTAAAAATACTACACCAAGAAGAAAAGCAGATGATAAACGGGTAATCATTGGACAAATACATTATACTAGAACTGACATGTGATTACATTTTCACGCAATTTGGGTGCTTAGATCCTGAGAAACCAGTACCCAGAACAACCACCTCTGGCCGTAATAACGGGTTTGATACGCCTGGGCATTGAGTCAAACAGAGCTTGGATGGCGTGTACAGGTACAGCTGCCCAAGAAGCTTCAACACGATACCACATTTCATCAACAGTAGTGACTGGCGTATTGTGACGAGCCACTTGCTCGGTCACCATTCATCTACATCTACATCTACATTGATACTCCGCAAGCCACCCAACGGTGTGTGGCGGAGGGCACTTTACGTGCCACTGTCATTACCTCCCTTTCCTGTTCCAGTCGCGTATGGTTCGCGGGAAGAACGACTGTCTGAAAGCCTCCGTGCGCGCTCTAATCTCTCTAATTTTACATTCGTGATCTCCTCGGGAGGTATAAGTAGGGGGAAGCAATATATTCGATACCTCATCCAGAAACGCACCCTCTCGAAACCTGGCGAGCAAGCTACACCGCGATGCAGAGCGCCTCTCTTGCAGAGTCTGCCACTTGAGTTTATTAAACATCTCCGTAACGCTATCACGGTTACCAAATAACCCGGTGACAAAACGCGCCGCTCTTCTTTGGATCTTCTCTATCTCCTCTGTCAACCCGACCTGGTACGGATCCCACACTGATGAGCAATACTCAAGTATAGGTCGAACGAGTGTTTTGTAAGCCACCTCCTTTGTTGATGGACTACATTTTCTAAGCACTCTCCCAATGAATCTCAACCTGGTACCCGCCTTACCAACAATTAATTTTATATGATCATTCCACTTCAAATCGTTCCGTACGCACACTCCCAGATATTTTACAGAAGTAACTGCTACCAGTGTTTGTCCCGCTATCATATAATCATACAATAAAGGATCCTTCTTTCTATGTATTCGCAATACATTACATTTGTCTATGTTAAGGGTCAGTTGCCACTCCCTGCACCAAGTGCCTATCCGCTGCAGATCTTCCTGTATTTCGCTACAATTTTCTAAAGCAGCAACTTCTCTGTATACTACAGCATCATCCGCGAAAAGCCGCATGGAACTTCCGACCAGACGTTTTCAATTGGTGAGAGATCTGGAGAATGTGCAGGCCAGGGCAGCAGTATCCAGAAAGCCCCGTACAGGACCTGCAACTTGCGGTCGTGCATTATCCTGCTGAAATGTAGGGTTTCGCAGGGATCGAATCACATCTGGAATGTAACATCCACTGTTCACAGTGCCGTCAATGTGAACAAGAGGTGACAGACGTGTAACCAATGGCACCCCGTACCATCACGCCGGGTGATACGCCAGTATGGCGATGACGAATACACGGTTCCAATGTCTGTTCACCGCGATGTCGCCAAGCACGGATGCGACCATCATGATGCTGTAAGCAGAACCTGCATTCATCCGAGAAAATGACGTTTTGCCATTCGTGCACCCAGGTTCGTCGTTGAGTACACAATCGCAGGCGCTCCTGTCTGTGATGCAGCGTCAAGGGTAACCGCAGCCATGGTCTCCATGCTGCTGCAAACATCGTCGAACTGTTCGTGCAGATGGTTGTTGTCTTGCAAACGTCCCCATCTGTTGACTCAGGGATCGAGACGTGGCTGCACGATCCGTTACAGCGATGCGGATAAGATGCCTGTTATCTCGACTGCTAGTGATACGAGGCCGTTGGGATCCAGCACGGCGTTCCGTATTACCCTCCTGAACCCACCGATTCCATATTCTGGTAACAGTCATTGGTTCTCGGCCAACGCGAGCAGTAATGTCGCAATACGATAAACCTCAATCGCAATAGGCTACAATCGGACTTTTATCAAAGTCGGATACGTGATGGTACGCATTTCTGCTCCTTACACGAGGCATCACAACAACGTTTCACCAGACAACGCCGGTCAACTGCTGTTTGTGTATGAGGAATCGGTTGGAAACTTTCCTCATGTCAGCACGTTGTAGGTGTCGTCACCGGCGCCAACCTTGTGTGAATGCTCTGAAAAGCTAATCATTTGCATGTCATAGCATCTTCTTGCTGTCGGTTAAATTTCGCGTCTGTAGCACGTCATCTTCGTGGTGTAGCAATTTTAATGGCCAGTAGCGTAATTTTCGGGTTAGGTCCGTCTGGGTCAGTGGTTTCCAACCTGCAGTAAAATGTACAGGGAGCGGCAAAATGATCTGGCGGTTTTAAAATACAAATAACACGTATGTTAACAGTGATGGTGTTATTGTAAATTAAAGAAAATAACATTGTCATAACCGATTTCATCAGTTTAAGATTTGAAGAGGACGTCCTTCAAATGGTGCCCATGTGCGATGAAGCACTCTTCTAGTCTCGCACCAAAACTGTCGAACATCTTCCCTAACATTGCAGGGGACGGGTTGGCAATTTCTTGAGTTATGGCCACGTTAAGTTCACCCAATGTGTGGTGCTTGTTTGTGTAGACTTGATTCCAAGAAACGCCGCAAGAAAAAAATCACTAACGCTTAGGTCAGGGGAGCGTACTAACCATGCAATATCCCCGAAATGCGAGACTACTCGGCCACGAATCTAACTTTTCAAAAAGTCCATCACCTCATTGACTGTGTGGGCAGTTGCTCCATCCTGCTGGAACCACATTCTACTGCTCACTAAGGGTTTTCTCTGAAGTTCAGAGATCAGGAAGTTGTATAAAATCAGCAGATAACGTTACCAATTGACCGTAACAGTTTGACCACCTTCTTCAAAGAGGAATGACCCAACGACTCAAGTTTTTGTTGCACCACACCACACAGTGACCTTAAGACTATGCAGAGAAGGTTCATGCAATTCTTCAGGATTTGTATCTGACCAATAACGCAAGTTCTGTTTGTTTACATAACAGTCCAGGTGAAAATGCACCTCGTCGCTCATCATGAAATTTTTTTCATCTGTCGTCAAATCAATCATTTGCTCTGAAAATGCTTTTCGCTTTGCATAGTCATTGGCCTTTAACTACTGACTATTTTGTATGGATGGAAATGCAGATCGAACCCCAAAATTCGTCATATACAAAGCAGCAGTTTGTTTACGGGTCGGCCGCCGAGGATTGGCTTCCATAGATTCTCTTACTCTATCGATATTCTCTGGCGTCCGGGCTGACCTTGGACGGCCTGTCGACTTCCGTTTCAACGCTCAACCGGTAGCTCTGAAGTTACTCACCCACAGCGTAGTTGTGTTGCGTGTCGAGAACTTTTCCTCGTGGACCTAAATTAAAACGCCTACGGAACTGCCACTGCACAGAAACACAGGAATAGCCACTTTTAAAAAACGCCTCGACAACAAACGCACGATGCTTAACCGCCCACTGTTCCATGGCTACTACGAACGTCTACGTGTAGGCTCTGAAAAGCACCTGCGCCGCCGCCCCCCCCTCTCCCCCCGACTACCACCACCTACCTTTCAACCGCGCAGCGGCGAAAACCGTCAGATCATTTTGCCACAGCCTGTCCTTTCCTGAGGGGTAAAAACAAAAGAATTCAACAGCGCTTCGATCGCGAAACTGAATTGTTTTTAAAACATCATTACCATTATGACCATTTCGTAAGACTGTAACACTGATTACATAAGTTAACTACTCTCCAAACACCGTCAGAACAGGTCTTAAGAGACCCAGCGGTACCTACCAATCACCGTGCCATCTTCAGCCGGTAGGAGCCATTGGATGCGGATATGGAGGGGCACGTGGTCAGCACACCGCTCTACCGGCCGTTGACAGTTTTCGTGACCGGAGCCGCTCCTCATAAGCAAGCAGCCCCTCAAGGGCTGAGTGCATCCCGCTTTAAGACCAGTTTTCTTCGCATTGTGGATAAATCGGGAATTCCCATGTGAAACTTACATTAGGGTGTCACCAAGAACCACAACATTGGCAGCAAATTCCAGGATTGTGTCTACTCCCGCTATCTCCTTTTCTCTGATTCCGCTTCATTCAAATTAAAGATTGTTGAGGGAGACCGCAACAAGCTATAAATAGTTTTAAAATAGCTTAATTTTATACAATAACATACAAAAACGTAATCAGTACCGTATTTTACAGATTATAAGACACACCTTAATTTTCAAGCAATTTAAAAAAAAACAATTTTTTTCTATTTTTTATTACTGGAGTGCAAATCCAAACTAAAAACAAAAATCATTAGTTTATAAAACCGAACTGAACGTTAAAATCCCTGAAAATCGTCATCTGCACTTTATTCTTCTTCTTCTTCTTCTTCTTCTTCTTCCTCTTCGTCGTCATCTTTGTCCTCATCATATACAGGGTGTAAATTTTAAGTTGACAAACCAGAATAACTCGAAAAATAAGGTTCACACGAAAAAATGTGTAGAATCCAAAGTTGATTATTTGCTAGGGGGACATCTGCTGGTGCTAAAATTAACCCGCCACCCCAGCCCCCTGGGAGTGGGGCGGGAGGCAACTTTAAAATTTCAACTGGGAACCCCCATTTCTTATTGCAGAATTATATTCTACATAAAAAACTACGTACATTTTGTCTTAAACATTTGTTCTGATTCTTGGTAGTTGGCGCTGTAATTCAAGAAAATCCATGTTCTTATTTTTGCTTGGAAAACGATTACGGATAAATAAAAAATACTTATTTACTTCGTAAATTTTGATTCGCTAAAACTAAAACTCTTCCTCTGTCCTCATAGGGTGAGATTTGAGCGAGAGGAATCACAGTTTTGCAAATTTTGACCCAAATATTAATTTTTTCCGCAGATTTGTTTAAGTTTTGTTTGTTTCGTGGTCATGAGGCCACACAACTTTTAATTATCAAACAAATCATCTGACTAGCTAACTAACTAACCAAACATCCTACTTACCAACGAGTGAACTCATTATATTACAGAGTAACCAAGTAAAAGCCTAAGTGAAGAAAAGACTACCCACTCGCTAACTAAAGATGAACGTATTCCCCTTTCAGATTTTCTTCAATTGTAGCACCAACTACCAAAATCAAAAGAAATGTTTGAGACAAAATGTACGTAGTTTTTTCATGTAGACTCTGATTCTGCAATAAAAAATGGGGGTTCCCGTTTGAAATTTTAAAGTTGCCTCCCGCCCCACCCCCAGGGGGCTAGGTGGCCGGCTAATTTTAGCACAAGCAGATGTCCTCCTCGAAAATAATCAACTTTGGATTCTACACATTTTTTCGTGTGAAGCTTATTTTTCGAGTTATTCTGGTTTGGCAACTCAAAATTTACACCCTGTGTAAATGGTCTTCACTGCCATCGAGAGCGTTTCTTATGCCGCACTTCTTGAAAGATTTAACAATAATGTCTTCTCTCACTCTAGACCACACTTATTTGATTGCAGCCGTATGAAAGCTCCCTTCGGTGTGACTTCTTTTTGGATTTTATCCATCATCCATTTGTTCCATTCCTCTCTCATATGCACTTTACATGGTTTACTTATCGAGCCATCAAGAGGTTGCAATTGTGAAAGAAGTGCTCCCGGAATGACAGCAAACTCTGTGTTTCCCTGTCTCAATTTCTCTTTCACAGAATTTTTCAAATAACTACTAAACTGATCTATCACAAGAAGAAAACTCTTCTGAAATAAAGCGCCTTTCCATCTCTCCCACACTTGTTAATCCTTAATTCCATACCAGCCGCGTCCATCCAACCCTTATCATGTACTCGAACAACAACACTTGGCGGTGTTTCAGAACGTTTGGCATCGTTTTGCTCTTGATAATGATCACTGGATTAAGATCAGTACCGGCAGCACAACGCGAAAGGACAGCAGTGTAGTGCATCTTTTCATGTCTACTTGTTTTTATAGTTACAGTTTCAGAACCTTTTATGGCAACAGTTCTGTTACTCGGCACATCAGATGTAAGATGAGTTTCGTCCACATTCGCTATTTGGCTTACTTCCACACTGATTTTATATCGATGCTGAATAATAAAGCGATGGAAAGATAATACTTTCTCTTCACCCTCTTGGGCCATTTTCTGAGATATTTTGGTTTTGGTTCGCACGCTAAATCCATGACGCTTCATAAACCTACAGCACCAAGCAACTCCATCCTTACAAGTCTGTTAAGTTCCACTGGAGCGCTAGCTTACGAGCGTGTATTTGAATGATTTTTGTATTAATCCTAATGCCGTTTTGACGGTGTCGTTGAATCCGTTTCAATACATCATATTATAGTTTTGGCCATTTTGCCTTCAGTCCTCTATTTGCACATTTAGTCTTCCTCGTTGATTTCAGTTCTTCTTTACTAGCCCGCCAATCGTAAACAGTTTTCTCTACTGATGGAGGGCCGAAATGCCGCTAATCTGCTCTGTTTCCATATTCTTTGGCATATCCTTTTTTTTCTTTATTGTTATTTTCACACCGTTACATGAAAGGTAGGCCGGCAGCGGCCTGTCTATGTCGTTCTTCGGCCACAGATATCACAGACAGTATAAGAGAGACATAAAAACAAAACAAATATGGTGGATAAAAAACGGTAGACAGACATATTAAAATACATGTAGCCGTTCACAGGCGCATTGTCCGAATAAAAAACGTTCAGCACTGGTACACAAACGGAGAAGACGGAAAATATACACGTGAACGATGGTGCACAAACGGTGAGACATTTAAGCACCAACACGAAGACACACACAAACACTGGCGCTGATCTCTGGCGCACGAAGAGTCACTGTTCACGCACAAAGCCGGGGACCTGCCAAGGGGAAGAGGTGTGGGTAGGAGGGAGAGGGGGAGGTTGTTGATGCCAGTGGCAGAGGAGAAGGGAGGGGCAGGGGAGAAGGCATGGGGGGTAGTGGAAGTCTGTGGGGGGGGGGGGGGAGAGGAGGGAGAGAGGAGGGAGAGAGGGAAGAGAGGGTGCCCTGGGGGAAAAACACAGGGGGAAGAAGGGGAGGATCAAAGTTGGTAGGAGGGGTAGATGGAGCAGACGAGGGCATCATCAGGGAGAGGGGGTTGGCGGAAGCCACCTTGGGCAAGGGTATTGAGTGTGGGGAGATGGAGAGAGGGTGGGATGTGGGAGTACAGGCGTGGCAGCAGGCGGGGGTGGGAAAGGATGGAGAGACAAGTGGGTGAGGGGAATCAAGTTTGCGCGGGAAATGTAGAGGATCTGTATCCGTTCGAGTCAGAGGAGGAGGTGTGGGAATGGAATTAGGTCATACAGGATCCGTGTGGGGGAGGGGAGGCTGATGCGATAGGCGAGGCAGGGCACATGGTGTTCCAGGATTTGAAGGGATTTGTAGAAGGTAGGAGGGGCGGAGATCCAGGCAGGACAGGCATAGCAGAAGATGGGGCGGATGAGGGATTTATAGGTGTGGAGGATGGTGAAGCGGTCCAGACCCCATGTGGAGCCAGAAAGGAGCTTGAGGAGGCGGAGTCGGGAGCGTGTCTTGGCTTGGATTGTCCGGAGATGGGGGGGTCCAGGAGAGGCGACTGTCAAGGGTGACGCCGAGAAAGTTGATAGGACAGCCGTAGGTGGTGACTGCATGTGCTATTACTCTCACTTTATAGCCCACATCATGTGAAATACCTCTTTTTTTTCCAATGTGAAACTAGCCACTAAGAAAAATATTGTGCTGTTACCGATAACACAAATCATTTTCAAGGTTCACTGGCACCGTAGACTGCAATGACGCATCATATGTTAGACAGTGTTCTGGATTTGTAATGGCGGGGTCGGAGGGAGACAGTGTTAGCAAGATTGTGAATACCTGCAACCCATGTTCGTCGCATCGTTGCACTGCTGCTGCCAGTTGAATACAATGTCGCCAGATAGAGGTAGGTCGAATATGTGGTCATTTTTAAGACTAGCGGGAATTTTAAATCAAACACTGGGAATTATTATATTAGTTTCGAGTGTAAAACGCACCTGAATTTGTGAGGCAACTTTTCGAAGAAAGAAGTGCGTCTTAAAGTCCTTAAAATACGGTACATTAACAACTTAAGCCTGTTTCGCTCTTTGTGAAAGTTTCAATTCAAATTTAGTTCTTAAAGACTCCCCAAATGGTAATCAAGAAGGAGCCCTGTTTTTTCGAAACAGTTAAATTCTACAATATTTTTGGATAGAGCATGCTACATCAGCAGGAGTCAAAACACTAAAGCCTCTAAATACCACCGTTTACAGCTGGAAGGTAACGGTATACTCAAATAAACGGTCGTTGAGGTTCTTAAGTCTCTGTCAAACGTAATTCTTACAAGTCAGATATGTAATGAACAAACTACAGCAATAGGTATTAGAAATAAAATACAGTCCTACAGCTTTGTTGCCGTTTCAGTGATTCATTGTAAAAGTACTAGTAAAATTATGAGAGAAACTGATTGACTTTGATTCCATGATGCTACTCCAGGCGGGTGTAAAATGAATGTGCGCAACGGAAATACTGAACGCGAAAATGAAGATTTGGCCCTGTTTGACTACCCCCTGAAGCAAATCTTAGGATCTGTTAATGGTGATTATCTCCTCCTTGCTCTTTAACATATAAATTACTACATAAACATAAATGAATGATTAAGGGAACTAGTAACTACCAAATAATAAACGCTGTTTCCGCTTATACATTTATCGTAGATTAAAACCCCTTTATACTAAAAATGTTTATACATCAATGTCCAACGGACAGAAAGAGATACAAATGAATTTCCCAACTAGTACGATTGATCAATTGCCCAAATCTGCCCTTTTTTATGGCTACGTGATCTAATACAAACAACGCGAGACGACTGACATCATCTACGTACCAAACACTAGAAGACACTACTTTCAAATGTCATCTACAGTAGTGTGTTGGTACAGACGGACTTGGAAATAAAAATTAATTGATCACAGCTGTTTAGCTTTATAGCCCTAATAAAACGAAGCAATTAGCAGTATCACTGTATGTACTGTATCCGCTGCGCCGGAGTGATGGTTCTCGTACACGTCTGCGACGATCGAAGGACCCCAGACACAAAGTAAAACTCTTTCAAACACAAGGACGGCAGAAGGCGGTCCTCTGAGTATTATAATCTAATACTGTCTTCTCCTCTCTGTGTTCTACAGACAATAAACGCAGACTGCCAGCCGTCTCACCGTGAGTATAGACAGAAAAAGTGCTCTCAATCACTGAACGCTGCGCACTCAACGACGACTCCCTACCCGGAGGCGAAGTCCAGAATCGTATAAGTTCGCAATAGTACAGTGCCTAACCGTTCTAACTATAAAATCTCCTGAGAGCAAAGACAGCAAGTCCGTCTGTACCAACAAAATCTGATACTGAACGATCGTCAAACATGGGCGCTCAAAACTGAAGACCTCTCCACAGCTGGCTTCCTAGCAAAGCTCTGCTCCCCTTCCTCGTAACTCAGAAGGCGAATCATGGTCTCGAAACCACGGAATATTCTCCCTCTCTACAGATTCTTCCGAACGCCGACCAACCATATTTTAGTCTTTTGTCATCCAGCGCGGAAAATTTGCGAGGAAATAGCTATATAGGCTATATTCATACAACGGTACGCTTCTCAGAGTGAAAATCCTCGGAAATAACCCAACCTGCGATTTACGAGGTAACGCTTCCTCATTCCTCTCTGCTGCGTCCAGTATTTTCAGAGTTTCCGAAGTATTATCCGGTTATCCTTCCGGCCCTACTACAATACCGGACGGCCGCCGGTGTATTGTGCTTCCGCGCTCAGGTGCCCAGACCGTCCGTCTTGGCACTTCCTGTATGAAGCAGGACCAACATACCTGCGCGGGCTTTTCCACACTGAGCCTGAGTTAGGCCTACCGTTTCATTTCCACTGGCGTTCCAACCTGTAATAGTATAGGCAATCATAAGCGTTAAGTTATTCACAAGGTGTACGTGACAATGTTAGTCTTTTTTAAATATTCATATATACGATGTACAACGTATCAAATGATACCTAATACCAGTTGTAAGTATGTAGATGAGTGCTTGTAAGGTCCGAAACTATAGCCACCTTACATAATATCTATGAAAAAGGAGGCATCGTGTGTAAAAAAAACCAACAGTTGAATGTAAAAAGTAAAGAAGTACTTCACCGAGTTTTGTGAGGACGAGAGTATGGCAGATTAGGAGAGACCTTTTGTCACCCATTGATTTACACCATTTATTTGTAAACAAATGCACGGCTTCAGTGAATGAAAGAATGTACTGACGTGTAGAGAGCATTAGTATCTACCGCCGGACGAAGATGTTAAAAAGCATTTAAATGTACAATGACATCACATGCTCATTTTTCTTCTGTTGCCAACACACTTGATGTTGATAAAAACTTCATTCAAATTAACGGTTGCTGAGGGACACCAAAACAAGCGCCGGCCGAAGTGTCCGCGCGGTTCTGGCGCTGCAGTCTGGAACCGCGAGACCGCTACGGTCGCAGGATCGAATCCTGCCTCGGGCATGGATGTGTGTGATGTCCTTAGGTTAGTTAGGTTTAACTAGTTCTAAGTTCTAGGGGACTAATGACCGCAGCAGTTGAGTCCCATACTGCTCAGAGCCATTTGAACCAACCAAAACAAGCGATAAATAGTTTTATCTTGCAGTTACATATTGGATTTTGCATGCTCTACACTTATGAAAGTTGTTCAAGGGTTGTAAAATAGAGTCGCCAGCGGAAAAAAGTCTAACATCTGCAAAATATTGTTTGCTCTGGGTTTAATGAGGTGTGAAGGCAGCAAGGTTGCTCGGAACACTTCCACTGTTTGTGGAGCGATTGGTTTTAAGCAAAACACATCAGCAAAGGATTTTACTGTTTCAAGAAAGTTCGTTCGTTCCTTCTGTCATGACTCATTTTCTACATTCAGGAAGTCTCGATAACTGACGTATGCCGGCCGGAGTGGCCGTGCGGTTCTAGGCGCTTCAGTCTGGAACCGCGTGACCGCTACGGTCTCAGGTTCGAATCCTGCCTCGGGCATGGATGTGTGTGATGTCCTTAGGTTAGTTAGGTTTAATTAGTTCTAAGTTCTAGGCGACTGATGACCTCAGAAGTTAAGTGGCATAGTGCTCAGAGCCATTTGAACCATTTGAACTGACGTATGTGATGAACCGCTACCATTTAACCGTAGTACGTCATTTGCATTCAGTAGACATGGTTCAGAAGTCGGGTGTAGGAGTGCAGCAGGTTCTAACTGAAACCAACAAAAATCAAAGGCGTGACTATTATTGCATTTTAGCTCGAACGTCGTCATTTCGCTCATTGAGAATTCCTATGCAGTATTGTTACTGGCGTCTATTTATGAATTCTTTATGTTAACTTCTTAAGAGGAAACTTATGGTTGAGCCGCAAGAAAAGACGGCTAAGAACTGTAATTAAGCTTACCACGTTAATCTTACGACGGAAGTGTATTTTAATAAAACAGAGAGTATCGTGACACTAGCGTGCCTGTAACAGCGTGTATGAATAAGATATTACTCTTTCTGGACTTCGAAACGGTTTGTGTTTATTTGCTGTCCTATGTCAAACCGAAACACTATCCAAATTTGGTGTTTCATAGTTACAGTTTATATATGGATCTTTGATTTGACTGCCTGTAGCTCTGTCAAAAAACGGCTAAAAAGTCTGGCATCCAGCGAGACTGGAACCGTGACCTAAAACAGCCCTCCTTTCACAAGCAAACGCGTTACCCCAGCGTCACTTAAGCGCTTCTGGGAGTGTTTCTTCCTTACTCGGACAGTGGTAGCTAGAACTGATAAACTGCAACGTAAAAGACGAGATTAGTTCCCAATTCCGCGTGGAATGACCTCGCCGGACTCAAATAATACGCCGATGTCACACCTTTAAAGAAAATAACTGGTTGTTTAATAAAACTCATAAGGAAATATTAAGTGGATTTGTCAGCAAATTTTTGTGTCGTCAAAGAAGTAACTCGGCAGTCACTCCGTTGCAAAACATATTCTACGTTGTTGCTGTAATGATTCTTTTATTAATAAATTACCGTGTCTAAAATGATTAGTTTTGACTAATTTTGCATGACATATACTATTTAATGATATTCTGTTCGATTAAACCGGAAAGAAGTACACGGGCAGGATGTGAACCAGTACCCTAGTATAGCTCCTAGCGTTGTCCAAGGTGCGCCTGATCGTACTGTACTGTCATGGATACGGAAATATAATAATAACAATAATAATTTTCACTTTTGTGTGCCGGATATTAAATTCTGTCGTATAACATTACCTTAGCGATAAGAGATTCTCCAATGTAAAGAGAAAGGATCTCTGCGTAAGAATAACTGCAATCCTAGTTGTCACAGCATTGAAAAACTAATTTTTGTCGTCTGTGAATATTTTCCTCGAAACTGCGCTGAACGTCCTAGAATGAAAGCATAAAAACATCAACAGAGCTTACACAATTGCGAAATGGGTAAATGCTATGTGATGATGCATATTGATTTGTACTACACGATTAAAATTCATTGATATTTGCGATAACTGTTATTCAGCTTCGCAATGGTCCGTTTCCCTTGTAATGTCTTCCGCAGTTTTGTTACGTAAAAGACTGGAATATTTGGAACAGTTCGTGTACAGACAGTATGTAGATTCAGGATTCAGTGGGATGACTGTATCCAGAGAAAGATACAAGGAAACGTAGGAAGAGCTTTAAGGCCAAGTTTTAAAATAGCCCTAGCAGGTCGCGCCTGCGGGTTGCTGAACAGCTACCCGCCACACGTCAGAAATCCATTACCGCTTCTCTCCAGGGCTGCCCTTCGTGTCCTGTCCCCAGTGAAAGGCTGCTGTCCCCTTAAGGGTGGCGTGCCATCAGTTCGTCCCCATCCTCCTGTAGACGCAACCAAAGCATACCTCGTACTGCTGTCACTTCTCTTTACAAGTGGACGCACGAGACAGCGAACATTCAAAGATGGAGACTGCTTATCAGAATACCAGTAAAGCCCCGATTCTTTAAAGAGTCGAATTCCCATGTATAAAACAGCTTCAGACGTTTCATTCCTTTACAAAGGAGTTAATATGTGAAATACGTGCCTTAAAGTATGTAAACGAGAAACAATTTTGGAAGGGTTTGAAATCATGCTTACAGTTTGGCGGAAATCTTTAAGTGCTCTCGTTACGAAACAGTGGAAGAATGTAGTCTGCGAATTTGCGCTCCATTTTAAGCAAAGCTGTTTTTCCATGCACCTAAATGTTTACGTCGTCATATCTCTTAAACTACGTGCCGTACAATGATATAATTTTGCAGGTACGCCGAGTGATATATGTAGATACTGAATGCAAAGTGTGCTGCGAATAGAGTTAATAGTTAAGAAGTAGTAAATTAAAAACTCATGCCTCATGTTGAAGTTTTACTGCACGTCATTTTAATCAAAACGTTGTTTTTCATGAATCCAAATGCTTATGACGTGTTATATCTTGAACTATATGCCATACAGTGATACCATTTTGTACGTAGATTCAGTGATATGTGTAGGTACTGCCTGCAAAGTGTGTTGCGAATAGAACTAGTAGTAAATAAGTAATACATTAAAACTTCATGCCTGACGCTCACGTTTAACTACATGAATAGTGAAAGTGTAGAAAGCGATAAATTCTTTTTCCTTTCATCATTTTGTGGGGGATGACAGCGAGAAAACGTTTCGTCACCAGACTGTATTATTAACTGAAATCAGCTAGCTGGTAAGCTTAATCAAAAAAGTAGACAGTATATGCACGAGTGGAGCTATGGATTTATTCCGTCGGCCTAAATAGATCGACTTAGGACATAATCAGTGCTGCCCTTGAAGTAGCAATAAAATGAATAGGATCATTTTGTTAAATGAGGACAAACTGCAGGGACGATCTGTAAGATGCCGATGCAGAAGAAAGGTCATGTGGACATATAGCGGGAAATACAGGGGGGTCTGTGCGACAGGGTATTTTTTAATCCATTGCGCCTATACAGTACAGTGCAGCGCACGGCACGCCGTGATGAGACCACCGCCTGTTCGAAGTGACACCCAAGTACCTCTAAGCATGCGCTAACACCATACAGCAGCGACTGACACACGTTAAAATATGCCATCCTGCAACTGAACTGCATCGGAGGCAGCACGAATGCGTTCCAATGTCTGCATGTGCTGGATGGACTCTGCATGCACGATTTCTTTCAGGTGACCAGTACAGTTCGCTGCGGCCTGCCTATTGTCTGTCTGTCCGTAGATAAAAATCATGACCGCCTCTTTCTGGTTTTTATACTAGACAGTCGCATCTCAGAGCTACACAACATGCCACACGTCCACATCAGAGTCTCTCTTGTAACAGCAGTAAAGCGGATGCCCGTTAGTAACAATGTATGACCGCACCGCCGTCATGGACAACATTACAACCTTCTTGAGTTCGAAGCAAAACATTTGTACAGACAAAAAAATTATACTTGCTTGGTGTGTTGTTTGCTTTCAATCACTGAAACCTACATTGTCAAATATCTTTTATCTCCACCTTCAAATGAGTGTACCTCGAGTGGGATGCATTTCCCGGTGTACGTCCATATTTTGTTCTTTATTGTTATTTCATCCCTCTCGCCTAATATGGGTGGGTATGGACTGCCAGTGATACGATTCTTCGCTCTTCAGCCAAGGGAAATAAAAAAATTTATGATGAGAATATACAAAAAAAATTTGGAGCTGTTTCCCACTTTAAATTAAAAATTAGAAACAGTTAAAAAACGAAAATATTTACGTTATAAAACACATCGCAGGAAGATAAAATTCTTCTGATAAAAACAATCGCTGCCCATTCATTTAAAACCGAAGGACCTGCGCGAGTGTGAAAAGTATCACTGGAGGAGAGAGTGTGTTCCATAGAGTTAAGTGGTGTGGGTAGAAAGGTAGGGGTCTGTTCGGTAGGGAAAACTATGGAGATGAGAGGTAAGTCTGACGTGGATGGTGGGAACTACCGTCGAAAGGAGTGGGGTGGATGGAGAAGGAAAGGAGAGAGGAGTCCTAATGTGGTGTGGGACAGATGGAGAAGAGTTAAAGTTGGTAGGAGGGATAAATATTGGGGCGGATCTCAATGTCTGGGAGAGGGAGAAGTGATCGACTGGCACGTAACCAACCCGTAATAAACGGCGACGAACTGTCACCCCTGATAGTGTACGATGTGTTACACTTTTCCGCCAGAGCGGAGGAGGACATAGATCTGTCCTAAAACACCATTCGGATGAGATGTCGATCTTCTCGGGAGGTGGTCTGGGTGGTGCGACCTGAGCCATGTCGTTGTGTTCTACAGCCTTCCGTGAGCCATTCTGCACACACCCGTTGCACTGCCGAAGGACTTCTTCCCACACTAGCAGCAATTTCCCGGATGGATGCATCACATTCTTTCATGCTAACAACGCGTCCTCTTTCGAAGTCACTTACTTGACGGTACGGTTCTCGCATGAGTCTGCGAGGCATCCTACACGTGTGCTCAAGTCACGCTAGTCCATTACCTGTGGTTTATAGCGACAACGAAGCCGCAGGCACATTTTACCTGTAGGTGGTGTTGCGCCACGGTATCGATGTTGACGTTGAATCCGCGGGCCGACATGGTTCAAATGCTAATCACTTCTGCAGATCATACTATTGTACAAGTCCTGTGAATATGAACTCTCTCTCTCTGGTCGTTCGAGGTGTTCTGTTTTTCCTGAACATGAGTGTAGATTACTGAGGATGTTCGGTTTAGTAGGTAAACATCGATGGAAGACAGAAGCAAGTTAACAGTTGAATAAAAAAAATCGTATATTTCGCACATGAAAAGAAGTAACAAATGTGACAAACAGAAGCAGGAGTTAGAGACAACAGAAACTGGCGGAGTAATGTGGGGGTCATACTAGAGCAAGTTAGTTGGGGCGTTGGAAAAAAATATTGTCGTGAAGCAACGTCTACGGTTATGAAGCAGTCACGAAATGAAAACGGACCTCAAGTTTTCCTAACGTCAGTGTCTCTCTGGAAATTTAATTAGAAAAGTAAGGGGAAGTCAGAGATCAGTTACAACAGCCGCTTCCCACAACGACTCGGTACACGTACTGCGTTCCTTTGTGGAATATCAAAGGAAGAGCGCAGGTACACGTTCGCGAGAGCTTTCTAAAAGAGACCGCGCTATAACATCGCGTCGGGAACGTGTCCTGCCCTGCGGAATGCGAAAAGGGACGAGTTGAGCGACTGCCGGCGTGAGCACAGAGAGCTGTTATTGTTCCGTTTCACGGTACTGGAATCACCGACTCCTCTTTCCGCCGACGAGATTCCGCGAAACTCGTTGTGTGCGATCGTTGTTAGTCCTCTATTGTTCACTGCTGCTTCCTCGCACAGTAACCGATACGAACTGAATTGCTGGCCTTATGAACAGCTAACAAAGACAAGCTGCGCTCAGGAAACCGTGGAAGACCATAAACGCGGAAAGCTGCCGTGCTGCGGTATCTGCAAAATTACTCAAACCTATGAAGTCTGTATATGAGACAACAAGAGAAATGTTTTACAGCATTTGATAACGTTTGCGTACTGCTTGAAATGTGTACTGGAACTTAGCCTCTGAGAAAGAAAACAGCTGGAGGACAGTTTTCTTGAAACCGCACAAGCGGTGGACCTCGACTCGCTGGAGCGAGCTGTGTGCCTCGGAGAGGTCAGGCAAACATCTACTTCCTGAAAAGCGACAGTAGCGTTTTTTTTTCAGAGTTACGGGGCAACCGTCTGGATAATTAAATGATCTGGCCCTGTAGCATTAATAAACATGGCCTTGCTGCGTTGGTACTGCGGAAGACTGAAAGGGGAAACCGTATCCGTTTTCCCGATGACGTGCAACTCTGTTATACCGGGTGTTTATAATTACACTTTCCTTATTTAACGCGTTATAAAAAATGGTTCAAATGGCTCTGAGCACTATGGGACTTAACTTCTGAGGTCGTCCCCTAGAACTTAGAACTACTTAAACCTAACTAACCTAAGGGCATCACACACATCCATGCCCGAGGCCGGATTCGAACTTGCGACCGTAGAGGTCCCGCGGTTCCAGACTGTAGCGCCTAGAACCGCTCGGCCACCCGGGCTGGCTAACACGTTATAACACGGACACATATTACCGTACGAGTACCAAATTTGGTAGCATTAATGTCAAGAACGTGGGGAAGAGAAATAATGCATAACCAATTCAACTGAAACACTTTTAATGTGTTGCTACGGTACATCATACCATCACATACCGGTACCATGACTGCTACAAAAGGGCCTCAATACGGCACTCATCAGTGTCCAGAAGAGTCTGAAAGCTTAGGATTTCACTAAGCATGTCCGTAGGTATACTGGCTACCTCTCTTGATATGCTGCGCTTCATGTCAACACATGTGTGAATGAAACTTCCTGGCAGATTAAAACTGTGTGCCGTACCGAGACTCGAACTCGGGACCTAATAGACGAGGTACTGGCGGAATTAAAGCTGTGAGGACGGGGCGTGAGTCGTGCTTGGGTAGCTCAGTTGGTAGAGCACTTGCCCGCGAAAGGCAAAGGTCCCGAGTTCGAGTCTCGGCCCAGCACACAGTTTTAATCTGCCAGGAAGTTTCATATCAGCGCACACTCCGCTGCAGAGTGAAAATCTCATTCTGGAAACATGTGTGAATGTTCCCGTGCCGCGCGGGGTAGCCGCGCGTTCTAAGGCGTCCTGTCACGGTTCGCGCGGCTGCCCCCGTCGGAGGTTCGAGTCCTCTCTCGGGCATAGGTGTGTGTTGTTAGTTTAAGTTACATTAAGTAGTGTGTAAGGCAACGGCCTTGCCGCACTGGATGCACCGGTTCCCGCGAGATCACCGAAGTTAAGCGCTGTCGGGCGTGCCCGGCGCTTGGATGGGTGACAATACAGCCGCCATGCGCTGTTGCCATTTTTCGGGGTGCACTCAGCCTCTTGATGCTAATTGAGGAGTTACTCGATCGAATAGTAGCGGCTCCGGTGAAAGACAACCATCATAACGACCGGGAGAGCGGTGTGCTGACAAATCGCCCCTCCTATACGGAAACGGCGGTCGGGTGGTACCGATGGGCCACTTGTGGCCTGAAGACGGAGTGCTTTTGCTTACGTAGTGTGTAACCTTAGGGACCGACGATCTCAGCAGTTTGGTCCCATAATAACTTACCACAAATTTCCAAAATTTCCAACGTTCCCCTGCTAAACCCTGTCCTCCAGGTAGCCCCACAACCAGAAACCACAGGGAGATCAGGTGATAATTCGATCGTATGCAAATGAATTTCTGAGAAGCAGGTGAACTTCACCAGTGATATGCGTTGGGGCCCCATATTGCATGAAAACTGTTGAGTTCAATGCGTCTCTCTCCTGTAGGGCGGGTATGACATGCTGGCGAATCACATCGCAGTAGAGCTGGCCAGTCACACAGCTTGTCTTTCGTCCTTGAGCGCCAACCTCTTCAGAAAAGAATGGTCCAATGATGAACGTAGCCGTGAAGCTATCTTCACCATATAGAGGAACTTCATTCACAGTGACTGGAGGTGAAGATCCCCACACTCGGATATTCTGTGTGTTCACCTCACCCGTCAGTCTGTCCATGACCATCCTCATCAACATAAATCCCTGCAAGATAGTGGAGAGCGAAGTGAACGCGTGGTTGTGCATCCTGTTGTGCAAGCTGCTGTACGATATGGATCTTGTACTTATACGATTTGAGAATGGTTCGAAGCATCTTCCATAGAGTGGACTACGGGATGATCAACTATTGTGACACGGCACGTGCACTGTCTGACGATCGGGAATTGTGCGCAGCGTTGTCTGCCATAGCAATAGCGATTTCATCAACCACCTGTGGTGCAACCGATTGTCGGCCAATCGCCGCAGTAGCGCCCAGTTCTCCAGTTGAATCGTACTTCATCATGCTCCGCCCAGCAGGTGGAGAAAGAGGATCCTTCCGTAATCCTTTCTGCCAGCAATGTTCTCGAAGTGCAGCAGCAGCATTACTGTTGTTTTGATAATACAGCTTCACCAATAATGGCCTTCTACTTTTGTTCTGCACTGCGGTAGGGCACGATGACTGATCACGACAACTGTGAGCATAGTTGGAACTGGACGGTGGCGCTGTGACGCAATGAAATCATGCACCCCATACAGTGGACGTTAATACTACCAAATTTGGTACTCGCACGATAATTAGTTTCCGTGTCATAACGTGTTCACTATGGAAAGTTTAATTACAGCCACTCGGTACTTTGAGTTGGAGATAAAGTGGGTAGAGCGTATAACTAATGAAGGGATGCTGTTTTTGTTTTGGTTTTAAGTTGGAAGACTGGTCTGAGCCAGCTCTTCACGCTAGTCAATGCCGTGCAAGTATCGTCATTCCTGCGTAGCTACTGCTAGTAACAGGTCTGACAGCCCCGCTTTGCCGCAAAACACACCGTCCCTACATCCATCTGAGTGATTCAGTAGACCTCGAAGGAGGAATGTGTGTTGTATGAAAGGGAGATACGCGAGCGGACACGTTTGTCGGCAACAGACTTGCGCTAAACGGTTTGTTAGGCTTCTAGCTGACATTCGTCTTAATTAAGGGGCGGTCCCGGTCACATTTGAACACGGTCGCCAAAGAATCTCAGGGGTCGGAAATGAAATGATCGCGTGACATTATTGGACGGGTTGAATTCAGTGGCTAAATCCAATTTGCTTAACAAGTTTTTTTCATACTGCTTGATTTTTGAGTTTTGAAAAAAATCGGTATTTTTTCAAACCCATATTTGGAGTTATTGGTTATCCCGTAATGTACTCACAAAAATGTTCTAAGGCAAAAAATTTTGAATTAACGGAGAAGCGGCATTTTTTCGTCTCGACTATTCTGATCTTCTTAAGGAAATTGAAATATAGTGATCTCTTTAACACAATATAAATACGGAAAATATAAATAAATTATAAAAATTCTGCAATTTATAATGCGTGACAAGAATTTAGCGTAAAATAAAATTACTACGACAATATGCAGTGTTTGGCTCTGTACGAAGGAAAAATGAATAAAAGACGACTTGATACGTCTGAAAATTGTATTCTTTATTTTCACTTTACATAGTACTTCACACTTCCCGTCTCCGCTGCGCCCGCACGGGCAGGGCGTCAGTTGCGAGTGTAGCTGGGCCACGCGGAACAAAAGTGAATCTTTTCTGGCCGCCAGGTGTCGTGCTGTCATCAGTCTCCGGGCATCCGCGTCGCGTTAGAGATGGAGGGCGTTCTCGCAAGAGCGTATGTATCGTGGTATGAATAAAGTTATGTAAACTAACTAGACTATGTTCGAATATTGACCATCTGTTCGCTCTAAGAACCTCACACCTCTTTGCAACACCTCCTGGACTAGAAACCTTTACAAATATTTACTTTCCGATTCATGATAGAGTCCACCGCAAACGTAAATCCTCATGTCTGGAAATTGCAAAAAATACAGATTATAGTTACAATTATTAATTTGCGTTGATTTCGGACATACATGAAGATTAGTCACATATAGATACAGGATTAGGGATGTTCGTACAGATTATGCACATATACAGACATTATTAGTGTGGTCTTCAGTCCTGAGACTGGTTTGATGCAGCTCTCCATGCTACTCTATCCTGTGCAAGCTTCTTCATCTCCCAGTATCTACTGCAACCTACATCCTTCTGAATCTGTTTAATGTATTCATCTCTTCGTCTCCCTCTACAATTTTTATCCTCCACGCTGCCCTCCAATACTACGAGGGCAGTTCAATAAGTAATGCAACACATTTTTTTCTGAAACAGGGGTTGTTTTATTCAGCATTGAAATACACCAGGTTATTCCCCAATCTTTTAGCTACACAACACTATTTTTCAACGTAATCTCCATTCAATGCTACGGCCTTACGCCACCTTGAAATGAGGGCCTGTACGCCTGCACGGTACCATTCCACTGGTCGATTTCGGAGCCAACGTCGTACTGCATCAATAACGTCTTCATCATCCGCGTAGTGCCTCCCACGGATTGTGTCCTTCATTGGGCCAAACATATGGAAATCCGACGGTGCGAGATCGGGGCTGTAGGGTGCATGAGGAAGAACAGTCCACTGAAGTTTTGTGAGTTCCTCTCGGGTGCGAAGGCTTGTGTGAGGTCTTGCGTTGTCATGAAGAAGGAGAAGTTCGTTCAGATTTTTGTGCCTACGAACACGCTGAAGTCGTTTCTTCAATTTCTGAAGTGTAGCACAATACACTTCAGAGTTGATCGTTTGACCATGGGGAAGGACATCGAACAGAATAACCCCTTCAGCGTCCCAGAAGACTGTAACCATGACTTTACCGGCTGAGGGTATGGCTTTAAACTTTTTCTTGGTAGGGGAGTGGGTGTGGCGCCACTCCATTGATTGCCGTTTTGTTTCAGGTTCGAAGTGATGAACCCATGTTTCATCGCCTGTAACAATCTTTGACAAGAAATTGTCACCCTCAGCCACATGACGAGCAAGCAATTCCGCACAGATGGTTCTCCTTTGCTCTTTATGGTGTTCGGTTAGACAACGAGGGACCCAGCGGGAACAAACCTTTGAATGTCCCAACTGGTGAACAATTGTGACAGCACTACCAACAGAGATGTCAAGTTGAGCACTGAGTTGTTTGATGGTGATCCGTCGATCATCTCGAACGAGTGTGTTCGCACGCTCCGCCATTGCAGGAGTCACAGCTGTGCACGGCCGGCCCGCACGCGGGAGATCAGACAGTCTTGCTTGACCTTGCGGCGATGATGACACACGCTTTGCCCAACGACTCACCGTGCTTTTGTCCACTGCCAGATCACCGTAGACATTCTGCAAGCGCCTATGAATATCTGAGATGCCCTGGTTTTCCGCCAAAAGAAACTCGATCACTGCCCGTTGTTTGCAACGCACATCCGTTACAGACGCGATTTTAACAGCTCCGTACAGCGCTGCCACCTGTCGGAAGTCAATGAAACTATACGAGACGAAGCGGGAATGTTTGAAAATATTCCACAAGAAATTTTCGGTTTTTTCAACCAAAATTGGCCGAGAAAAAAAATGTGTTGCATTACTTATTGAACTGCCCTCGTAAATTGGTGATCCCTTGATACCTCAGAATATGCCCTACCAACCGATCCCTTCTCCTAGTCAAGTTGTGCCACAAATTTCTCTTCTCTCCAAGTCTATTCAATACCTCCTCATTAGTTATGTGATCTACCCATCTAATCTTCAGCATTCTTCTGTAGCACCACATTTCGAAAGCTTCTATTCTCTTCTTGTCTAAACTATTTATCGTCCACGTTTCACTTCCATACATGGCTACACTCCATACAAATACTTTCAGAAACGGCTTCCTGACACTTAAATCTATACTCGATGTTAACAAATACAGATATATTCATATGAAACTAATGTTTCAATTAAATTTTTGCACTGTATGTATCTATCTGCCGATAGAAAGCTAACTATATTTCAGTATTTTTGAAAAAATCAATATGAGCCATCAATTTTAAACATTTTTGTCTCAGACTTTTTTTGTGGCTGCATTCCGTGACAACGAACACTCCATGTACGGATTTGAAAAAATATTGATTTTTTTTCAAAACTAAAAAGTCGAAAAGAATGGAAAAATATTGTTTATCAAATTGAATTTACCCACTGAATTCAGCATGCCAAGATATGTCATGAAGCAAATTCTCAGCCTCCTTCGAATTTTTTTACGACCGGGTTGAAATTTCGCCGGTACCTCCACTTAATGCTGTGGTCACTGTGCGTTCAGCAATGGCTTAATGTGGGTCCCGATGTTATTCGGAAGGATCATCAAGCATTCTGCTTCACAGAGCGACCTACCTGAAATTATTTCACATATCATCGACGCTTCTCTGTGGCGTTTATATAGCATGTACTAAACCGGCATTTCCGATTGCAGCTACGAATGTTGAGACGTTGCTCTCCTGGCTCCTATAGGTGTTCCACGAAAACATTATATTTCTTAATCAGTTCTTTGGAGCTGTTTATTTCTCAGCATTCTCTTGCTCCTCCTGGTTCCATCTGCTTGTATGATAATTTTGCCCCTGATGTCATACCGTCTATAACCTTCCACTGTTATTTTATACCTGTTATTTTACACTGCATTAGCAATGGCGTCGTTATTTGTGGTCATCCTACAGAAAGCGTCCACTCACCTTGTGGTGAATTTCTTCTTCTCCAGCTAGGTCCACACTCCTTCCCTGTTAAAAACGAATGATGTTCCTCTATTGGAAAAACTGTAAGGAACCAATAGTCTTATACGAATCCAACGGGGGCAATAAATATTTTTCGGTATCAGGTTAACTGAGCGATTAATTGAAAGGTAGTTCATACAGAACACTGCCAAGCACGTGATAATATCAAGTTATACTTTAAACACTCAGACGCCAGCGTAGTCACTCGTAACAGCCAGCATATGGTAACTAACCAAACTCAATACCAAAAGGATTAAGTGGATTGTCTGCGATACAATGCTGGCTGAAATATTAAATAGTTGTACCACTACGAATGTTCAGTTTGTGGTCACGCCTTGTATAACATGCCCTGCGGATTTTGATTATTCAAAAGTCATAGTTTACACATTAAAATCGGAATTTGACGTTTGCGTCTTTTTCACACGTTCGGAACCACTTTGCGGCAATTCACGGCCAAGTTTTAACCATTATTCCTTAAAATTTTCTCATCTATTCAGAGCTGCCTATATCCACGTCCGAACATGATCACGACTGAGATTCTAACTGCACTTGGGCTTCAGAATGCAATTCTCTTAGCCCACAAAATGCGCGAGAACGTTCTGTTCTCTGATTAGCCGATATACATCGTAACCAATCCCATATTAGTATAAAACCGCGCAATCCCGCGTCTTTTGTTGTTCAGCAATCACAATTTAATAGCTTTTATGAACACTGATGAATACACTAAGCAGATTGAGAAGGATGTAGGTTGCAGTAGGTACTGAGAGATGAAGAAGCTTGCACAGGATAGAGTAGCATATAGAGCTGCATCAAACCAGTCTCAGGACTGAAGACCACAATAACAACATCAACACTTTATCGAAGGAACAAGTTTGTTAAATCCACAGATGTCTAAGTAACTCTCTCTTAGAAAAAAGAAAAGAAAAAAAAAAAAACTAAACTCCTCGCGAACAGGCTATGAAGGCCCAACGGTACCGATCGGCCGCCGTGTCGTCCTCAGACCTCAGGCGTCAGTGGATGCGGATATGGAGGAGCATGTGGTCAGCACACCGCTCTCCCGTCCGTATGTCAGTTCCCGAGACCGGAGCCGCTATTTCTCAATCAAGTAGCTCCTCAGTTTGCCCCACAACGGCTGAGTGCACCCCGCTTCCCTACAGCGTTCGGGAGTCCCATGAACTGGCTAGCTGCACTTTACAATTTCCTCTCAGTATGATTCATTCTCTCAGTAAATAGTTCTCGCGCTAACGTATACTCAATTAACACGCATAACAATATTCATTTATTTAATGATTCGCATACAATCCATCATGCACACGAATGATTAAACAAAGTAGCAGTAGCTGCAATAAATACAGTTTTCTGTCCCAAGTGTAAAGTTTTAGGTAATTGATAATTTCACAGGCGAAATTACTTGCAGCTAGATACTGAATCTGAGCGCATCCATCATGCGAGACAAGACTCATGTGTGAATCTGTCTGCTTGCTACCGTGTCTTACTTACATAGGCGCGGTACAAGGCGCTACGCCTCAAAGTGTTTAATTTTTTCATTTATTCTAATTAAATTTCAGTTATCCATTCCTTCTTTCATGCCGGCTGGAGTGGCCGTGCGGTTCTAGGCGCTACAGTCTGGACCCGAGAGACCGCTACGGTCGCAGGTTCGAATCCTGCCTCGGGCATGGATGTGTGTGATGTCCTTAGGTTAGTTAGGTTTAATTAGTTCGAAGTTCTATGCGACTGATGACCTCAGAAGTTAAGTCGCATAGTGCTCAGAGCCATTTGAACCATTTTGAACATTCTTTCATCCAACTTTTCCCTGATAAGCATGGTACTTTCCGTATTTTATTGGTCAACATTTTGTCGTCCACTGTCATGACGTGCCACGAAAATCTCAACCTTCTGTTCCGTGTGATACCTGTGATCGGGTCTCCACTTTCGTACAACTCCTGACGTGATCTGTGTATCAAGCCTTCACCGTGCTTTTCGTGCTCCAGATATCCCTTATTACATTCCTTTCCCCCTTCCCCAGGCGGGCAGAGTTCCTTTTGTGCAGCCTTAAAGCATAGACCGCAGACCGACGAGAGTAGGCCGCGAAACGGCATCTGGAAGGCGTTGACCCTCGCGCCAATGGACAGAGCGGACAGCACCACACTTCCAGAAAGACAAGAGTCCAGCGCCCCCTGTCAACGCTGATCTAACCAGCCACCCATCGCTGGTCGGGCCCAGATCCGTCGTAGACTTCGAGAGCATCAGTACTGAGTAATAGGAGGACGATAATTAGCCTGCTTTCTGCGAATAGTAATACTGTGTCAATGTGTAGCATGTAGGAGACAAAAGAAAGCAAGTTGCTTTCCTTTTTAGAAATAAAGTGATCAGTTAATGTTAAAATGTTATGTAAAGTTGATTTTGGATTCCTGCCACCGGCCATTGCACCTTCTCTGCTTTCTTGTTTGTGTCTGTGCTGACTCCCACAGTAGCCGACACAACACCTTTTGCCCAAAGTTCTTGTCCCCGCTGGATGTAACTCGTGTTTCTGATTCTGTTTATTTAGTAAATAAAGAAAATCGTTACTCTTAGCAGAAGAATTATTTATAAACAAACCTATTGTTTTCACGATCGCAGGCTTTCAAAACCACTTATAATGGATCAAATCAGTTTAGCACCTCTCAAAGTTTTTTTCGGTATGCCAGTATTTCAATGTGTGCTCCATTCGTCACTCGTACAACATCAAGGCGATATTCGAGCTAGGACCATGCGTGCGTGAACATTTTAGTGTCAACAGTACTGATTGCCCGCTACGGTCGCAGGTTCGAATCCTTCCTCGGGCATGGATGTGTGTGATGCCCTTAGGTTAGTTAGGTTTAAGTAGTTCTAAGTTCTAGGGGACTGATGACCTCAGATGTTGAGTCCCATAGTGCTCAGAGCCATTTGAACCATTTTTTGAGTAATGATGCTTCATTGAGTCAAGAACGAAGGGCAGCAAACCCACTGACCGGTGGCGGGCGCACGCTATCCTTGACTAACTCCACACAAAAGAGTCTGACGGCGTGCCATGCGGTGGGACCACGACGACCGGTCTACCTCTCAGGGAAGCTGGCCCATTGATCTCGCTTTCCTACGATTCGTGTGACGCACGATGAACTGTCTTCTGCGGGCTGCGTTGAAAACCAACTTGCACTCTGTCAACATGTGGCTGAGACACGGGGGAGGGGAGGGGGAGGGGAATCCACTTCTGATACTGCCTGCATACCGAGTTTTTGAATCACCTAATTATGCTTGATTTTGTTAGTAGTGCCCCGAATACTGAGCCATTCTGCGATTCGCATTGGTGCTATTTGTAGGTTTCTGTCCTCTGTTCGAGGCCAGACCGTATCTTTTAGTTGTCATGGTTGCGGTTGTTTGTCTTCTTCTCGTGTTGACTGGCACCAGTTGGTTTCGCAAGCGTTGCCTTTCCGGTAGTGGCAGCAGCGGCGGTTATCGATATGTAGTAACTGTGGCCCTATCTTTGGGGCGACGTTGTTGTTCTTCCGGTTCGGAAGGGGGACTCAGGAGGAGACAGGTTCGCGCAGTGCCATAACACGCCGGGACCGCTGGCGGCAGGTGTACGAGGGTGCACGACCTCGTCGTTAAACGGATCCTGGAAGCTTTGAGGCCATTTGGATTCAAGTAGAGAAACCTCCGCCATTGTGAGATGTTGCGATTCTCTGGTGACTTGGCTTCGTGTTGCTGAGGTGAAGAGCAGCGAGTGGAGTGCTTGGGGAAGACGGATCTGATTAGTTTTCCTTGACTTCTAATTACTATTTATTGGGTTCAGTTTGTTGCTATTGGTTAAGTTCAACCGGCGATATTCTTCCTGCCTCGTGGCCGCTAACGCCCCAGTTACCTGCTTTGAGGGTTAGTGTATGTAACGGCAGTGTACGTTTCCTCGCCTTGCCGCTGCTGTCCGGTGAGGCGTGTAGTTTTGACAGCTTTCTTGATTGTAGGTTGGTTGGCGATTCTTCTACCCTGGTGGTAGTGATTCCTTTCTCGTTCTGGGTGCTCTAAGCACAGTATTATGTGGGCGGAGTCCAGACCGCCGGTTCCCGCTTTGGCGTATTTTTACATCTTTGCACTTGGTTTACTGGACGTCAGGTAGCCTCAGCAAGATTATCATTAGTCATTCGTTAGACTGCCACTGGACTGAGTTGCCATCTTGTGAAGTGAATGCAACTCTTGGCTGCCTATCTCATCGCTCGCGAAAGTGTTTTTTGCCGGACCTACTAGATTCCTGGTGCACTGTTTGTGATTGGCCCTTGTGTTTTATTATTGTATTTGATGTTTTATTGTATGTTTCTAATTTTTTAAATATAATTGCCATTCTTGGCGTTACAGCAGGCTTAAATGATTGTGCTACCAAGTTTACCATCATTTGTCTCATCCGTTTGGTGATCAGTTGCCTGTCTTTTTAAATTAACCTTTGCTATTGCATTGCTGTTTTACGGTATGTTCGTTAATTTTTTTTTATAATTGCCGTTCTTGGAGTTAAAGGCCTTCAGCCATGACTGTGGTTACTTGCCTTAAAATTTTAATTGGGATCACACTGGCTTGTTTTTAAGACATTAGGTGCTGTATCTGTATTTTGTGCTCATTTGGTAAATTGCAATGCACTGAAAGCACTATTAATTACATAGTTGTTTATTCCTTCATTAATAACGTGTGATATCTTTATATATTGCTGAGTCTAGAATTACCGTTTTAAAATAAATGGGTGTAATTGCAAAGGGAACCAACAGTAACTGATTACGGCACCGTTCACAATTGTAACTGGATCCTGCCTTCCTGGACTATCAGGTTTCAAATACTGCGATCGATAATGTCACAGTACCGTTGAGATTTGAATTCTGCCTACCAGATGGCACATTGTGCTTCCTCCAAGTCTGTCGCCATTTTAATGCGCTCCACATCAAGACTATAACAAATGACAAAGGGAAATATTTTGAGAGCTTCTATAACAAACCACAAGTCTCTATTTTTTATAGTTTCCAAGTTATGATTTTCTGAAGTACTAGCGGAACTTCATGGGCACCTCGTATAATGTCTCAATATGTCGTTCCCTGATAGGTTTTTCTTCCTACAGACTGTGTTTGCAACATTCCGTAGTTTCTGCAGAGTTTGAAACTTGTCTGTTATGCCCTTGTCCATTTGTAGCTCATCTGTTATGTTGTTAGCACACAAAGGAATTAAAGACATTAGCTGCCAGTGGGCATTGATGTATATCAATGGGACTAGTTGAAAATTTGTGCTGGACCAGGATTCGAACCCAGCTCTCCTGCTTACTGGCAATGACGCTGACCACTACGCCATCCAGACTAAAATTCTGAACTTTAACCACACACTACTGATGTAGTTACGCTGCTCATTAGCTTCATTACTCGCAGCATCTCGCCCAGTCCCTTTAGAGTTCGATCTCGGTGTGCATCTGCACTGAAGGGTTCATTGGCCGTCATCGCCTTAATTATACATGTGGTGTCTGTTCTTTTGGTCACAACGAGCTCGAACTCCTACAAGAATAGGCGAGATGCCTCGAGTAATAAGGCTAATCAGCAGGGGTACAGCATCAGTAATAATAATAAGCGTATGGCATTGGTGGCCGGGAGATCCCTCGCGGGGCGGTTCGGCCGCCGGTCCACAAGTTCTTTAACGCCACTACGGCGACTTGCGAGTGAATGAGGATGAAATGATGATGAAAGACACAAACACCCAGTCATCTCGAGGCAGAGAAAATCCCTGACCCCGCCGGGAATCGAACCCGGGACCCCGTGAGTGGGAGGCGAGAACGCTACCGCAAGGCCATGAGCCGCGGACACAGCATCAGTAATGTGTCGTATAAGCTGAGAAGGTGGGTCATACGGGAGGTGTGCTAGGTTAGTCCGTGTGGTGGTGGTGACCTCTGTGTCTGGATAGCATAGTGGACAACGCAACTGGCTAGTAAGCAGGAGACCGGGGTTCCAAAAATCTTCAACTAGCCCCACAGATATAAATCAATGCCTACTGGAAGGTAATGTGTTCAATTCCTTTGAGTGTCGATTGATAGTGGCTGCGGGATCAGAATGGTGTCTGCTCTTTGGGACATGTTCGAAAGAACAGACACCACATATGGGTTATGTTAGCCCCCAAATACTGTCAACAGAGTGGTGCAGAATCAAGGAAAGTGACGTTTTTGGAAAACAGAAAGCTCACATGCAAAAGTCAATATGGACTGCGTAAATACATGTCTCTTCGTCGATGAAATCTAGAGCACCATATGCAAAGGCATCTAGGTTGATGCCGTGTTGCTTGACACCACGAAGGCATTAGACACAGTTCTCCACTATCTTTCAGTGAACAAAATACGAGCGTATCGACATCAGACCAGAATTGTGACTGGAGCTGTCTATAGGAGGAGCAGTGCCTCGGGCTCTAAGACGTCCCTGATTCGCAGCTGCTGTTCAAATTGCCCTCAACGTAGGAGGGGATATCGCGTGTTATAGTCAGTATTACCCCAAAGCATAACACTTGGCGTGTGTCGACTGTACATCACAACAAATCAGTCTGCAGCGAAATGCAGGAAGATGTGCAGCGGCTAGGCACTTGGTACAGAGAGTGGCAACTGACCCTTGACATAGACAAATGTAATGTACTGCGAATACATAGAAAGAAGGGTTCTTTATTGTATGATTATATGATAGCGGAACAAACACTGGTAGCAGTTACTTCTGTAAAATATCTGGGAGTATGCGTACGGAACGATTTGAAGTGGAATGATCATATAAAATTAATTGTTGGTAAGGCGGGTGCCAGGTTGAGATTCATTGGGAGAGTCCTTAGAAAATGTAGTCCATCAACAGAGGAGGTGGTTTACAAAACAATCGTTCGACCTATACTTGAGTATTGCTCATCAGTGTGGGATCCGTACCAGATCGGGTTGACGGCGGAGATAGAGAAGATCCAAAGAGGAGCGGCGCGTTTCGTCACAGGGCTATTAGGTAAGCGTGATAGCGTCACGGAGATGTTTAGCAAACTCAAGTTGCAGACTCTGCAAGAGAGGCGCTCTGCATCGCGGTGTAGCTTGCTGTCCAGGTTTCGAGAAGGTGCGTTTCTGGATGAGGTATTGAATATATTGCTTACCCCTACTTATACCTCCCGAGGAGATCACGAATGTAAAATTAGAGAGATTAGAGAGCCCACGGAGGCTTTCCGGCAGTCGTGCTTCCCGCGAACCATACGCGACTGGAATAGGAAAGGGAGGTGATGACAGTTTCGCGTAAAGTTCCCTCCGCCACACACCGTTGGGTGGCTTGCGGAGTATAAATGTAGATGTAGATTACGTCCACCGCTGTAGCGTCTAACACCTACACTGCCATCACTGTACGAAATCTGACGCGGGACTCAAACGAAAACACTACTTTACTCCACTCAGCACCCGTACGCGTGCGCAGTGCGTGTGAGATGTTGATGGTTTCTCGTCAGTGGAAACCGACGCAGTGATATGTGTGTCACTAAGCCAGCCCTCAGCACGCAGCGTCGAGCTGTCGACGCAGACATCTCCACTCCCGCTGCAGTGCTTCAACGCTGAGCCAACACTGTGCATGAAGCTATTCAGTCGATTGCGGCCGTACGGACAAGGTCAACACCTTCTAACATACAGGCCTCCCAGCCAAGACGAGTAGGCCATGTGACGTCACTTCCACTAGGCCAGTGGTGAAAAGACAGATTTTGCTAGAACTAGCGCTGCTGGTGGCCAAAACTGGATCTGATAGCCATACCAACCATGCAACAAAAGGCACCGGTAGAATACATTGTTCGTATATTATACATTTTTATTAAATATATCTTACACAAATTACCTAATCTTGACTGTTGTGGCCAAGTGCTGTCAGAGCTTAAATGTAACAGACATTTTTACTTCAGCTGTTCTAACAGTCCCTGTTAAAAAAATTCATCTGTAGAGTACAAAAGGAGTTACCTACTGTAGTAACACTGTTCACGTTTACGTCGCACTTTACTTAGCGTAGACCGGGACTGTGTCCTAGGCATGCCCGATGTTAACTGACTGGGGACGGCCCGTGCTGCCTGAGTTGTTGTTGTTGTTGTTCCGCCGGCAGAGGTCGCGTCCGGATTCTCGCGTGCCCTCTGGTGGACGGGACTCTACTTGCGGCAACTACCGTCCGTGATGCGCCGTGCCGATGTGCGCCTCCCGCGATCTTTCCAGTGGCTACTGCACCTACCAAGAAGCTTTTCAACCTGTGCTTTTTCTTAAATCAAGTTTTCAATGGTTACTGGTAATTTATTGAAAATGTGTATTCCTGAATATTGGACCAAGGTAAGTGATTTTAGGTCTTTATGTAGATTGTTCTTATTCCTAGTATTGGTACCATGTATTGAGCTATTGGTTGGAAGTATAGACATATTGTTTGCAACAAATTGCATTAAGGAATAAATGTACTGAAAAGCAGTCGTTAGAATACCCAGTTCTTTGAGTAGATTTATACATTATGTTCTTGAATTTACACCACAAATGAGTCTTATTTCACGCTTTTGCATTGGTTAAATGAGCGTTTGTAATTAAACTTTTCACTGTGACAATATTTCCAATATCTATGCGATCACTGATGAGCCATTCATGCCGCAGTGAATTACATTTTTGTCCCAGTAATAAACTTATGATCACTGCAATAATTTCGTCATCCTGTCTGTTAATTGTTACGAAGTATCTCCGTTAGTGTCATTTACTGACTAATGGATCTAGGTTTCTGTAGCGACTTTTTTCTTAACAAGTAAGTCAGATTTTGCATACGATTTTAAACACAGCAGAAGGAGATCACACTGTGTTGTGATCAGTGTGCCACATTGCGCGCGATATCATACAAGGGCGGCACAATTTCTCTGTAAAGGGCAAATTTAACGATCAGTGAATTTGCTATGGTTTCACGAAAGAAATACACGTTCATCGGCTCTAGCGCACAGGCTGTCTTGCAGCGGCGGAAGGTGTTAGCCTAGCGCTGATGACGTCATAGTTCCGCCGTGAGGCCTGTGTGTCAGAAGGTGTTGACAAGATGGTGGCCATCTCGCACTGCGGTCACACTATTCGGTCCAGCGCCGACTCGCCGCTGTATACGACCGTCTTCTATACACTGATTCCACACACGCATCACTACCGTAGCTCTGTGCGAGCAGCAATGCCACGCTACGAAAAACCCGTTTTCCGGAGACCAATGTCCGAACTCACTCGTATACTAATATTGCGCCCCTTGGCGTCGACGAGCCGTACCGGTACATTCTTGCACTGCATCTAAACTGACGGGGGATCACTGCTATCAGCTGCAGCGGGATATTAAGCGGCGACGAACGAAAATGTATACCGGACCGGGATTCGAACCCGGGATCTCCTGCTTACTAGGGAGGTGAGGTAACCACTGCGCCATCCGCGACACAGCGTTATCGGAACTGCACGGACTGTCTCGGTACGCCTCACAGCTGACCCACACTCCCATCGAGCGCCACCTGTCCGCAGCCCCTGTCCATCATACTCCCGTTCGCTACTTAGAGATTCCCACACCTGCCTAGTAAGCGGTAGGTCCCGGGTTCGAATCCCTGTCCGGTACATATTTTCGCTCGTCGCCGCCGATTCTGCTTAATGCCCTGCTGTAGCTAATAGGAATGATCTCCCTGCCGTTTCCATATGGTGTTTCACAGCTGCTGTATCTGCGTGGTGTCTGTTCTTTCGAAGAAACAGACACTGTGCATTTAAATAACATCCCACTGCGTTTGACGCTCAGCGCTGACTGAAAGTGGCGTGATACTGATTTAACCAATCATACAAATGAAGGCGTTGCTGGGCCTATGTGTACGACATCTCTCTGTGGCCTTAATCATTTACTATGGTTCCACTGTTTTATTACTTCTCCGATTTATGTCTGATTTAGATAATAGCTTCTGCGTACTGCAGTTTTCACGAACAGTAGTGACACTATTTGATCAACATACAGGGTGGTCCATTGATAGTGACCGGGCCAAACATCTCACGAAATAAGCATCAAACGAAAAAACTACGAAGAACGAAACTCGTCTAGCTTGAAGGGGGAAACCAGATGGCGCTATGGTTGCCCCGCTAGATGGCGCTGCCATAGGTCAAACGGATATCAACTGCGTTTTTTTAAAATAGGAACCCCCATTTTTATTACATATTAGTATAGTACTTAAAGAAATATGAATGTTTTAGTTAGACCACTTTTTTCGCTTTGTGATAGATGGCGCTGTAATAGTCACAAACGTATAAGTACGTGATACCACGTAACATTCCGCCAGTGCGGGCGATATTTGCTTCGTGATACATTACCCGTGTTAAAATGGATCGTTTACCAATTGCGGAAAAGATCGATATCGTGTTGATGTATGGCTATTGTGATCAAAATGCCCAACGGGCGTGTGCTATGTATGCTGCTCGGTATCCTGGACGACACCATCCAAGTGTCCGGACCGTTCGCCGGATAGTTACGTTATTTAAGGAAACAGGAAGTGTTCAGCCACATGTGAAACGTCAACCACGACCTGCAACAAATGATGATGCCCAAGCAGGTGTTTTAGCTGCTGTCGCGGCTAATCCGCACATCAGTAGCAGACAAATTGCGCGAGAATCGGGAATCTCAAAAACGTCGGTGTTGAGAATGCTACATCAACATCGATTGCACCCGCACCGTATTTCTATGCACCAGGAACAGAATGGCGACGACTTTGAACGTCGTGTACAGTTCTGCCACTGGGCACAAGAGAAATTACGGGACGATGACAGATTTTTTGCACGTGTTCTATTTAGCGACGAAGCGTCATTCACAAACAGCGGTAACGTAAACCGGCATAATATGCACTATTGGGCAACGGAAAATCCACGATGGCTGCGACAAGTGGAACATCAGCGACCTTGGCGGGTTAATGTATGGTGCGGCATTATGGAAGCAGGGATAATTGGCCCCCATTTTATCGATGGCAATCTAAATGGTGCAATGTATGCTGATTTCCAATGTAATGTTCTACCGATGTTACTACAAGATGTTTCACTGCATGGCAGAATGGCGATGTACTTCCAACATGATGGATGTCCGGCACATAGCTCGCGTGCGGTTGAAGCGGCATTGAATAGCATATTTCATGACAGGTGGATTGGTCGTCGAAGCACCATACCATGGCCCGCACCTTCACCGGATCTGACGTCCCCAGATTTCTTTCTGTGGGGAAAGTTGAAGGATATTTGCTATCGTGATCCACCGACAACACCTGACAACATGCGTCAGCGGATTGTCAATGCATGTGCGAACATTATGGAAGGCGGACTACTCGCTATTGAGAGGAATGTCGTTACACGTATTGCCGAATGCATTGAGGTTGACGGACACCATTTTGAGCATTTGTTGCATTAATGTGGTGTTTACAGGTAATCACGCTGTGACAGCATGCGTTCTCAGAAATCGTAAGTCCACAAAGGTACATGTATCATATTGGAACAACCGAAATAAAATGTTCAAACGTACCTACGTTCTGTATTTTAATTTAAAAAACATACCTGTTACCAGTTGTTCGTCTAGAATTGTGAGCCGTATGTTTGTGACTATTACAGCGCCATCTATCACAAAGCGAAAAAAGTGGTCTAACTAAAACATTCATATTTCTTTTCGTACTACACGAATATGTAATAAAAATGGGGGTTCCTATTTTTAAAAAAACGCAGTTGATATCCGTTTGACCTATGGCAGCGCCATCTAGCGGGCCAACCATAGCGCCATCTGGTTTCCGCCTTCAAGCTAGGCAAGTTTCGTTCTTTGTAGTTTTTTCGTTTGACGCTTATTTTGTGAGATATTTGGTCCGGTCACGATCAATCGACCACCCAGTGTAGTAATGGACAACCTGAATGTGTCATGTGTTCACCCCTCGCATTTTTGACGACTTGAACTCTTCTAGGGACACTGTCAGTGAGAAGTTTGAATGCCTGTGGACGAATGGCAGCCCTTCCTTCCTCAAGAGCAGAACCAGAGAAGTTAGTGATGGTGAAAATTGGTGTCGGGAGAAAAGTTGACCCCAGGCGTAGCACTGAGATCTGATCGGGACTCTGGGCAGGCTAGCCCACTTCAGAAATGCTGCTCTTCACAAACCATTGCCTTACAGATGGAGTTTTTGACGGGATGAACTGGCATGCCGAAAGAATCGTCGTCTCCGAACTGTATCTCCACTGAGTGCAATACACAATTTGTAAAGTGTTTTCATACCCTTCCCTATTTAGCGTTTTCTCAACCGCAATGAGGGGACCACACCCTAAACACGATAAACGGCGCATACCACAACAGCACCTCCTCTGTACTTCACTGTTTGCACTGCACACGACTGCAGATAACGTTCTGCACTGATGCGCCAACCCAGATGCCTCTATCGGGTTGCGACAGGGGCAGCGTGATTCATAACTCAAATCACTCGTTTCCAGCTACCCACTATTCGTTGACGCCGCTCTTTCCACCACCGAAGCGTCACTTAGACTGGTATTACACTATCAAATTTCTTTGTCAAACATTTGATCAAAGATGTGAATAAATATTCGTCAAATATATTTGACAAAGATCTTTGACGTGGCGCTAAAAAGGGGTATTACACCGTCATCATATTTCTCGTCAAAGTTCAAGATGGCTGACAACAACAACTTGTTATTAACCGCAGCAGTTGCATGTACCACAATTGCGCTGTGTGCATATGCGGAAGAGAAGTCGGGGAAAAAAAGGAAACGTACCTGGGTGAAGCCGTGGGTTTTACGACGCCATGATAAAAGCATTCAACAAAACTTGTTACGTGAGCTTATAGTGGAGGACCTCAAGTCGTACATCAATTACTTAAGAATGGATGACCGTAAATTTCAGTATGTGCTCCTCATATCATAAAGCACAGTACTCACTTAAGAACTGCTATATCTGCAGAAGACAGGCTCGCCGTAACACTCCTATTCCTTGCTACAGGAGAGGGTTAGGTTAGGTTAGGATAGGATAGGATAGGATAGGTCTCCAATATTGTTAATCTGTTTTTGTATTCAGGGTGCCTCAAGTTGTAAAGCACCTCATCAGCTTCGTACATCTCTATTAATTTTGTAGTTGTCGGTACACACCAATTGTATTTACCGGCAATGGTTATAAAAACACTACAGACGACAGAACGCTGCAGCGATGCTAGCGCTCCACGTAGTAACATATCACATTGAAGTGAACGCAAGACAAGCGACTTCTTTGATCAAATCTACAGCGAGGCCCTAGATTTGATCAAATTTATTTGACGACAGACGAGATTTGGCAAAGTTCCCTATTATACCATCAAAGTTCTTTGACAAAGGTATTTGACAAAGATATTTGACAAAGAAATTTGGTAGTGTAATACCGGCCTTAGCAGTGTGTGTGCTATGGGGAGCAGCTTGAGCACTGTCACTCATTCTTTTTAATTCCGTACACGCAGTCATTGTCCTAGCTAGACTGCTGGCAGCACTTTGTAACTCACAAGTGATTCCTTCGGATGATTTCGTGCGACTTTTTATTACTATCCTCCTCAGTTCTGTCTGTCAGTTCGTAAAATGTGCCTGGTCTTTGTTTAACAGTCACGTCACCAACAGTCCACTTGGGAAACCTCAGAAGGGTCGAAATGTCCCTGATAAATTTGTTAATCAGCTGACATCCAGTCACTACGTACTAGGTCGTAGAACTCCCCGGTTCAGCTATCACCGCTTCTCTACTGACAACACAATAGCCCCCGCTTCTCTTTATACTATGTTCAATTCTTTTATCTTGGCGGTTCGCGCATGCCCACCCAGACGCGGGAGATTGCTGCGTTGCCAGTTGCACGCGCCAAGAGAAGCAGCGCCATAGTATAGTATAGTTCGCAAACTTATGTTTAGGGGGAAGCGCGCAGTTTATGAAGTAAAGCCACCACGGTCGCATTAACCCTTTCGCTGCTACAGAGACGTGGTGCTCTCCGCATTCCGCGCTGTGCGCGATGTTGTCATCACTGCACTGCTCGCCTGTGCAGACACACGGTGTTCCCAATGCTTTGACACACTTTATCATTCCATTTCACAAAAACTATTTGGCCCAATAATTTGATTTTTACACATCTTCTTGACTGATACCTTCCCCTCATAAATGACTTAATTTTGTTTCGATGTTCAACGCAGTTATTGTGCAGCATTAGATGTAGTAAACCATTGCACGAAATTTTGAAGAGTTTTCAGCGGTGAAAGTCCATAGCGTATACTTTCTATACGGTCGATTTTAGTTGCCACTAGAAATTTCAGAAAATTACATTCAAACGAATAAAATTCATGAAGTAAGACAATTCAATATTGTTTTTAAATAAAGAAAATGTTAAGCACCGAACAAGGTTCCAACTTAGAACCTTTCGCCTAGCAGACAAACACTTTAACAATTACGCTAACACAGTTCGTCATTCAACAGACCTTCGAAGGACTTTAAAATAGGACGCAAAATACCGACAAACACTGTTGGTATGACTATAATTTACGTTTCGTCGAAGTACAATAGGAAGGAAACAATTACCGGTATTCTTTATTGCGAAAAAGCGATTAGTGAGAATGATACAAACATCTTTCCTTGCTATCGCCTGAATTAGGAGGCTTATTGCTTGTTTGGTTTAATTAATTAATAGAATATGAAGCAATTGGTATAAAGAATGCTTTTTCCAAACTTTCTATAAAGCAAAGTCTGCTATCAAGACATTGCTTTTGTTCAATTACTTTATTTATGACTGAACGTTTCTAAAACTGAAGACACTCGTCCGTGATCTACACTGCAGTCGAGCTCTGGCAACGTCGTTCTCTGTTCATTGGCTGACTCCGTTTTGTGATGTCAGATGCGCAGAACGAACCTAAACTCGGCCGCCGTCGTAAATGACGCGCACTTTAGTTGGTCCGCCTCTCGTGACGTTTAGTGGTCATTTCTACATTATATACGTGTGTCAGGAAACATTTGATCAGATAGTGTACGATGTTGACGTTTCGAATGGCACGGGACATCGACAGACGTACAGAATGTGCGTTATATTCCCGTTCGGTAACACCGCGACCCCGCGGGTAGCGGCAGGAGACAAACTGTGTCGGGACTGCGCCGCGGGGCGCTCCCCCGCGACCGGAAACAGCGCCGGCAGAGTCGCGCGCCATAAGCGATAAAAAGAGGCGTTACTGCGGCGCCCGCCGCCTGCCTGCTGCTATCTGATGTGCCGCTGCCGTGCCGAGGATGCACGGCCGGGGGAGATAGTGCTCCAGCCGCCGTCGAAAACTCCATGTGCGAGGCGCTGCTTTCGAAAAGACTGATCCCACAGTACCGCGAAAACCCAGGCCCTGCGTCATTACTGTTCCTGGTCTGGAAAATAATATGCCAGTGATGATTGTATTAGGTTGGTGCGTAATTTCGCAGCGTTCTCCCATAAGTGTAACCCTTCGGTGGGCGTGTCTGCGGCAGATAGCCGCAAGATTTAGTTTTCTCTTAGTATCACAGATAGCGTTACAATTGCATCCACGTCCAGATACGTATTTGTTATTCTCAACGGATGTCTCCACTTACTACATTTGCGCTATTCATGCTTTCAGCAGTTTGGTCGCTATTGTTGTTTGAAACGTGAGTGTTGAGTTTGCGGTGTGTTTGCCGCTATGCGGCTTCTGATGTAGTTGTTGTTATTGTTGTTGTGGCCTTCACTCCTGAGACTGGTTTCCTGCAGCTCTCCATGCTACTCTATCCTCTGTAAGCTTCTTCATCTCTGAGTAAGTACTGCAACCTACATCCTTCTGAATTTGCTTAGTGTATTCATCTCTTCGTCACCCTCTACGATTTTTACCCTCCACGTTGCCCTCCAATGCTATATTTGTGATCCCTTGATGCCTCAGAACATGTCCTACCAACCGGTCCCTTCTTCTAGTCAAGTTGTGCCACAAACTCCTCTTTTCCCCAGTTCTATTCAATACCTCCTCTTTAGTTATGTGATCCACCCATCTAATCTTCAGCATTCTTCTGTAGCACCACATTCCGAAAGCTTCTATTCTCTTCTTGTCCAAACTATTTATCGTCCATGTTTCACTTCCATACATGGCTACACACCATACAAATACTTTCAGAACGACTTCCTGACACTTAAATCTGTACTCGATGTTAACACATTTCTCTTCTTGACAAACGCCTTCCTTGCCATTGTCAGTCTACATTTTATATCCTCTCTACTCCGACCATCATCACTTATTTTGCTCCCCAAATAGCAAAACTTCTTTACTACTTTAAGTGTCTAATTTCCTAATCTAATTCCCTCAGCATCACCCGACATAATTCGACTACATTCCATTATCCACGTTTTGCTTTTGTTGATGTTCATCTTGTATCCTCCTTTCAAGACACTGTCCATTCCGTTCAACTGCTCTTCCAGGTCCTTTGCTGTGTCTGACAGAATCTCAAAGTTTTTATTTCTTCTCCATGGATTTTAATACCTACTCCGAATTTTTCTTTTGTTTCCTTTACTGCTTGCTCAATGTACAGACTGAATAACATTGGGGAGAGGCTACAACCCTGTCTCACTCCATTCCCAACCACTGCTTCCCTTTCATGTCCCTTGACTCTTATAACTGCCATCTGGTTTCTGTACAAATTGTAAGTAGCCTTTCGCTCCCTGTATTTTACCCCTGCCACCCTTACAATTTGAAAGAGAGTATTCCAGTGAACATTGTCAAAAGCTTTCTCTAAGTCTGCGAATGCTAGAAACGTAGGTTTGTCTTTCCTTAATCTTTCTTCTAAGATAAGAGGTAAGGTCAGTATTCCCTCACGTGTTCCATGATTTCTACGGAATCCAAACTGATCTTCCATGAGGTCGGCTTCTACCGGTTTTTCCATTCGTCTGTAAAGAGTTCGTGTTAATATTTTGCAGCTGTGACTTATTAAACTGATAGTTCGGTAATTTTCAGATCTGTCAACACCTTCTTTCTTTGGGATTGGAATTATTATATTCTTCTTGAAGTCTGAGGGTACTTCACCTGTCTCATACATCTTGCTCACCAGATGGTAGAGTTTTGTCAGGACTGGCTCTCCCAAGGCCGTTAGTAGTTCTAATGGAATGTTGTCTACTCCCGGGGCCTTGTTTCGGCTCAGGTTTTTCAGTGCTCTGTCAAACTCTTCACGCAGTATCGTATCTCCAATTTCATCTTCATCTACATCCTCTTCCATTTCCGTAATATTGTCCTCAAGTACATCGCCCCTAATAGACCCTCTATATAGTCCTTCCACCTCTCTGCTTTCCCAGGATTACCGATTTTACGTAGGAAAAGATAAAGAAACTATTGGTATAAGTGAAGCGCTTCCTTTTTCTCCTAAAACCAAGGCCAAGAACATCCTAAAAGTTTTGCCAGGTTCAAAAGCAAGTGCTGAAATTACGGAAAAAAATTGATGCATCTTACCTATTTATTACTGATGGGATGATTATTTTTCCTTAGGTTTAAAATGTAAAACTAATTGCGGTGCAGAAGCCGCAACGCGCCCACTGATGGAATTATGAAAGCCGCGACCACCGAAGGGTTAACAAATACAACAGTTCTCTTAATAGAAACATCAGTTATCAATAATATATTCTCCTCCACTATTTATATCAGTCTGCCGACGCTGGGGTAACTTTTCGATTCCGCGAATGTAGAAATCACTTGGTTTTGCGACGAGGAACCCGTCAAGCCATGTTCGAAGCTCAAGTTCTTTGAAGTTTCTTCGACAGAGAACGGGAAACGTGAAAATCTGAGGCACAAGATCAGGCGAATAAGGTGGCTGCGGAATGACTTCGCAACCCAGCTTCTGTATGGTGCTTTTTGTCAGTCTAGCAGAATGTAGAAGAGCGTTATCGTGGAGTAGTATCATTTCACGTGGCTTTCTGGTAGTTGTTCTTGGATTCCGTCTGAAAGACGTCTCAGTTGTTGGCAAGAAATGTCAGCAGTGACGGAGGACGCAATTTGTAGTACACCACACCATCGTTCTTCCACCAGATGCATAACATTATCCTTTATGTATATGCACAGGTATTTCTACGGGGAATTGTTGCTTTTTTTTGGGCTTAACCATTCGATCTGTTCCCTTATGTTTAGCACAAAGACATCATTTCTCTTCACCACTAACGATACAGGGTAGAAATGGTCGTGTTGTTCACGAGCCCATTGATGAAATGCACATATGGCCACCAGCTGATTTTCATGATTTTGGCTTAGAGCATACGGTACCCAAACACCCGATTTTCGAACCTTCCCAACCGCATGGGAAATCGTGAAAATATCCCTGAACGTTGAGTCTGTGATCTGAAAACGATTCTCTTGTTGTAATCTGTCCCACTGGCATTATCCCCAAACACGGCGCAAATGTTTCTGACTGCCTCCTCTGCTGTTACCGCTCTACTGAATTCAGAGGAATATGTCGAAAATGTCTCGATTTCCCCACGTGGCACTCCATTTCCTAGCGTCCACAGCTCCGCTTACTTTCTCCATATGATAAAATGGCAATATGTACACTCAAATAGCAACAGTGAAAATGACAATCGATAAATAAATCCATAGCAACCACAATATCAACATGCAAAACAGAACGCTATGTACTTATGATGCACCAAGCTAACATGTACTATACGTCTGTCGCTATTGTTATCCGTTCTGCGTGTCGCACTTTAAGGGGAGGTTTACTATCTTTAGACCCAAAAAAGCATACTCTTTGAGAATTTTTTTCTCGGAATGTGTTATAGATATCAATGTCAAATTTGGTCAAAATGTTTATTGATATTTCCTCTACAAACTGGAATTTTTTCGACCGGAAATGTCGAAGAGCAAAGGCGGAAGTGCCGTCGGAAATAAACAAAATTTCGATGTAGACCTCCACGGGCGGTGTGTCACAGGTCAACCGGCTCGTCTGAAATCAAAATTGAGTTGACTTTAGCGAAGTATATAATATTCTTTAGGAGTGGTACCTCGCTTAAGTTATTTGGACCATAGGAACCAAAATGGCGGCCATTTGAAAACAATAGGGGTTTTTCATCGATTTTTCGACTTCGTCAGTCAAGTAAAAATATTTATATTTGATGGATCGGAATAAAAGTGGTACAACTCCTAGACAATTTAGTTAGCTTCGTCGGAAACAAAGAATAATGCCAATCGGTTCAGTAGATTTGAAGTTACCATACCGCGCGATAAGAAAACGCGTTTGAAGTTTTGACTACATATAAATGCAATAATATGCAACTTACGTTCAAACTGCTATTCCGTGTCCATAAACTAGTCCTTCCTATTCCTCATAGACGGCGTTCTGCTCGATCTGGGCCATCCTGCGCTGCTCCAGAGCCGCTCGTACGGCCGGTGACATGCGGTTTTCGGCCGCTTGAATCCGGTGGTCGTCCGAATGCTTGGCGAACTGCGTCGAATAGAGTCCCAGGGTGACGTCCATCGTTGTCATGGTCTCCAGAATTGCTGAATACCCTTCGTTAAAGCTGCTCACTGCCAGGAAAGTCGCAATCTCCACAGTCTTCGCACCAGAATGCAAATGCTTGGGGGCTAACTTCCAAACACACGCGTTCAAACTTTCATTTGAATTTTGTGTGTTTCCTCCCAAACACCGGTACAATAACTCGTCCTTCGAAAGGGCCTCGTAGATCGGATGAATCATTTTTTGAACTTCTTTGGAGAGAGGTTGGTCGTGCTGATATTTGTCCATATGTCCGGTAGCCTCTGGAATGCGCCACTTGCACCAACTACTTCCCCATCCGGACAATTTTGGTGTTGTGGGTAGTCATCCGTCGAACACTTGTGGAAATACGTTGCCCAAATTGGCTTCATCTGTTCCACCGAATTGAAATGCCGTCGGATTGCCAAGCCGTAGTACTTCGTAAGCTCCTTGATCACTTTATCAATTTTAGTCATGGGCAAGCACAAAGAATAAGTTTTCGCGGCTACAAAGTCGAAATTCCAGAAAAAAAAATGGTGCGTGAAAAAGGCCGATTTCAGGCAGGTGCACTTTTTGTTCAACCGCGAATAACAAAATTTCCGTTCCGTATTCGGAAAAACCTTTTCAGGGGTGGATTCTAAACACTTTCAAAGATCCAAAAATGCAATTTAAAAAAATCGATTTTTGAACCAAAAGATAGTAAACCTCCTTTAAAACGGTGCAGCAAATGATGCCGCTAAAGTATCATAATAGCTTGTATATTTCAAGTAGACTAAATGTGAATAAGGGTTGTCGTACTAGCGTCGTCACATTTAGTATGGTGTTGACCAAATAAATTCATGTTGTAACAACTCCTGTGCGTAGGAAAAGAACGGAAGCTTCCTGCCGCAACACGTTACGGCGTATGATTATATAACTCCGTAAGCTGTTCCCTTCACGAAGTCGCGTATGGAGGGCTACGTTGGATAAATTGCGAGAGTAATTGCAAGCCGTCTGCACTCACTGGTTCGCCCATTCTTTGAATAGAGGCCAGCTTGCCTCACGTCTCGTAAAGATATCGCCCCACTGGAATTCCTCTTCACAGATCACGACTTGTAGCTATTTCCGAAAGTTATAATTGCAGTTGTCAGTACATATGCACAGTTTCTAATCTAACAGAAGTGGAAGCCCATTGGAATTCCTCTTCATAGATCACGACTTGTAGCTATTTCCGAAAGTTGCAGTTGCAGTTGTCAGTACATATGCACAGTTTCTGATCTAACAGAAGTGGGTGTCATTTCATGTGTCCAGTTGTGTTAAATAAGAAAAACACTTAAATCTGGCGATATGATGAAATTAATGTTGCGTGAGAAGCAGAAGAATTTCGTATATCAGGGTTACGACCATTATGTCTAATTACAATATCGAGCACCGCAATTGTCGAACACAATACCACTGACTTTTCCTGAGAGTAGTTTAATATCGCATCAAACTTTGTCAGAGGCACTTTTAATATTTATACCACTTTTAACTGCAATGGTAGAATTGCTTCATTGGATAACGATATGAGTCTTAGCATCACTACCTAGAATGCATAAGGCCATACATAAGTTTCTCATTTACCCCGCAGGGTGCGTTTCCGTAAGAGATAGGCCATATCCGCCGAGGTTCGTCACATTAATTTGATTCACTTATTTATCTTCCGAAATTCTGGATTGAAATTAAATTGTGATCCGCTACGTGGTATGAACGTCACAACGTCAGTAAGTTAGCATGTATAAACTCCACGGCCATTTAAGTGCGTGGTTACGTGACAAGTAGCTTTCTGTGATATGGGTCTCTAGTGTGCGTGATTTTTGTAAAGCATCCATTTACCTCTTATATGTGCAGAAATTTTAATTCCACTATTGCAGTTTCGGAGTTACACCCTTACGAAGCATCTGTAAACATACAGTACGACACCCGGAACAATATAATTCGGAGATAATAGACCAGTCAACGAAGATCAGAAAAGGTCGACAAGGGGCGGAAAAGTCGTTTAGTCGTGAATTCTTGCACAGTGCAACGGGGGGAGCGTCCTTAACAACGTACTGAAAGTCCTGACCGGGTGTGAGCGTAGCAGAGGAGGTGGGTTTAAAGCTCACATTTTTATGTTTTTCTCGAAAACAGATATTAAATGTATGTACCATATCTAATCGCAATAGAGCTATCATCATCATCAGTTATCTGCTATATTAGCAGGTCCTTCGCCTCTCCATTTTCTGCGATCCATTGCTTCCTTCTTAAAGCTGCTGTATGTTGTACCGTCCATCATGTCATCCAGTATTTGGAATCTCTTCCTTCCTCGCTTCCTTTTCCCTTCTACATAACCTTCTAAAACTGTTTTTATCAGTCCGTCATTCTTTCTTAATATATGCCCAATCCAATTTCTTTTTCTTCTCTTTATTACATCTAGTAACTGTCTTTTCTCTCCAACTCTTCTCAGTACCTCTTCATCTTTTACTCTGCCCATCCAACTTATTCTTTCCATCCTCCGCCATGTCCAGACCTCAAAAGCCTCCAGCCTTTCTCTGTCTTTCTTCCTCATAGTCCATGTTTCAGCGCCATATAGAAGAACACTCCATACACGACATTTTATGAATCTCTTCCTGAATTCTCTGTCCAGACCGCTGCAGAAAATTCTCCTTTTCTTGTAAAACGCCTCTTTTGCCGTTGCTATCCTTGTTTTAATTTCTGTGGCGCACTTCCAGTCGGTGTCTATCCTGCTTCAAAGATACTTAAAATTTTGCATCTGTTCTAGTATTTTTCCATTCAGCATATTTATTATTTCCTTATTTCCTCCTAGTGCCAATACTTTTGTTTTATTTGTCTTAATTTTCATTCCATATTTTTTTTCCGTTAGTTTCAATGGTGTCCACCAAATCCTGTAATTATTTTTCTCCTGTGGCTAGAAGGACCATGTCATCAACAAACCTCAAACACCCTATTCTTCTTCCTCCAGTTTCTACGCCTTTATCATCTAATGAGCATTGGTCAATCATATTTTCCAAGTAGAGGTTGAAAAGAGTAGGTGATAGACAGCATCCTTGTCTTACTCCTTTTCCAAGTCCGATCCAGTTTGTACTTTCTCCTCTCACTTTAATTGAAACTTTTTGATTAAGATATAATGAGTTTACAAGTCTTCTGGTTTTCCAGTCCACTCTCTTTTTCCCTCATTGTAGTCGCCAGCTTGTCCCAAACCACATTGTCAAATGCCTTTTCTAGATCGATGAAGCACATATATAGTGTGGTGTCACCGCCAGACACCACACTTGCTAGGTGGTAGCTTAAATCGGCCGCGGTCCATTTAGTACATGTCGGACCCGCGTGTCGCCACTGTGTGATCGCAGACCGAGCGCCACCACAAGGCAGATCTCGAGAGACGGAAGAGCACTCGCCCCAGTTGTACGGACGACATTGCTAGCGACTACACGGACGAAGCATCTCTCATTTGCCGAGAGACAGTTAGAATAGCCTTCAGCTAAGTCCATGGCTACGACCTAGCAAGGCGCCCTTAGCCTTACATAGTTTGATAGTTATCGTATGAAATGTCTCATCAAGAATGCTGTATTCACACCAGGAATAAAAGTTAAGTATTCGAGGAGCTGCATACTTTTCTTATTAGCTTTCACTACTTATCCTGTTCCAGAATTCACGCCCGTCTGCGTTAGATAGCGTGCATTTAGGCCTCCTCTATCTACAAGGTGTTGGCACATTTACCAACACAACATATAGGTCTCTTCCTTTTTCAATAAACCTTTCTCCCAAGATTCGTAGGAGCCCTATTGCATCTCTGGTGCCCGTATTCCGTCTAAAGCCAAACTGCTCCTCGCCAAGATTCTCCTCCATTACTTTTTCAAGTCTTTTATTAGTTATTCTTAACATCACTTTGGCTGCATGTGAAATGAGGCTGATTGTCCTGTGCTCGCTGCATTTCTTGGTTCCTTGGCAGAATTTACTTCTTCCATTATGATGGTTGGTCCTTTCTCGTCATGACTTACACTGTTGTGTGATTCAAGTTCCAGAGTTTCCGGTTTGCTATTTGTGTCATATGGCTTTTTATATATTCTTCCCATCTCTGGAGGACATCGTCACGATCTTTGTACACTACCTCTTCGTCTTTATTCAAAATTTCCATAGTAGCACTTCCTGCTCTGTTTTGTTCCCATGTCATAGTCTTTACTATGTTGTATAGTAAGTCGTATCTTCCCTTCCTGTCCAGTTCTTCAATTTCATCACATTCCTCTTTTAGCCATTTTTTCCTAGCCTGTTCTGTTTCTCTTCGCAGTTCATTATTTAACCTTCGGTATATCTTTCTTACATATTCAGTGCTCTTGTTTTTCAATTTTCTTCTCTCCTCCATCTTGGAAATCAATTCTTGTGTGACCCATGGTTTTTTTGACCTTTTCCCTTTTACATATCCTATATTTTGCTGTCCTGCTTTAATGATTCCTTCTTTCAGCATATTCCAGTACTCGTTGGCATTATCATGTGGTTATTTGTCTCGTAATGTGTTTAGAAACTCCCGAGACAACATTTCTGAAATTTGTTCTTTGTTGGATCTTATCTTTTCTAGATCCCACTTCTTCATCATGGTCGCCTTCTTCAGATTTTTCATTCTTATTTCTATTTCTGCCAGAAGTAAGTTGTGGTCGCTATTAATATCTCCACCTGGTAACGTGTGCACCTTGTTGATTCCATTCCTGTATCTTTCTTCTACCAGTATAAAATCGACTTGGTTTCTGTATTTATCCCCTGCTGATTTCCAAGTGTAGAGCCTCCTCGTGTGGTTCTTGAAACATGTGTTTGCCACTGTCAGCTGCCTTTCCCTGCAGAAGTCAATTAGCCATTCACTTCTACCATTTCTCTTTCCAAGACCATGACTGCCTGCTATGTTTCCCTCTTCCCTTTCCCCATAACGGCGTTCCAGTCTCCCATCACTATTTTGCAGATTTTTTTATTTTCGTCCATTATTCTCTCTATTACATTGTATGTTTCCTCTACAATTTGGTCATCATGTTCTGAAGTTGGCATATACACCTGGACAATCAGTAAGTCTTTTTGTGCTCCTCTCAGCCTTACACCAATAACCTGGTCATTTGCATAGTCTACATATTCCACACATTTAGTCAATTCCTTTGTCATAATCATTCCTACTCTATTCATTCCTTTTACTTCTCCTCCTGAGTAGTACAACACGTATTCATCTGACTGCAACTCTCCATGTCCATTCCATCTTACCTCAGCAACTCCTACGAGGTCCACATGATTCTTTTCCATCTCTCTTTTAAGGTTTTCTAGTTTTCCTGCTTGTAGCAGAGTTCTAACATTCCAAGTGCCAATTATCGTTTTGATTTTTTGCCTCCTTTCAAGTTGTCCCCTCCCCCGGAGAACCGAATGGGGGACTATTGTACCTCCGGACACTGATTTAACATGAAAAGAAGCCATTTTTGTGCATAAAATGGAGACTGCATTAAGCAGGGAAGATAATATAGAGCTATATTAAGTGATAAATTTTGTTCTGAGGGTGTAAGAAGATGGAGGTGGAAGATGTGTGTGGTTGAAGCGTGAGGGAGGGTAGGTCGACAGATTGCGTTCATGCACTTCCCTCCTTCACAGGTCTGCAAACTGAAAGTCGAGCAGGTGATTCCCTACTCTGCCTACCCCACTACGTGACGAGAAGCAACTGCAGGTGTTTCACAAAGCTACACGGGCCTCCCACAGTGCACCTTATGAATCGCTGCGACTCAGTGTATAGACATGTCTGGGGAGTGTTTATTTTCCACTAAATGCATTAATGCTACAACGAATGCAGATTTGAGTTATTAATAACACTAGTCCCCCCCCCCCCCCCCCGACACGCTTTATATGCCCTCCACTGCTAGTGCTGCCACCTTCCGTCTGTGAGTGGTTATTGCCGGTTGGTGTCAATCACGGGCCGTGGTCACATTTATGTGACTAGACCGTCTAGCCTGCTTCATGTTTTTCATAGAGTTTTTTCTCAACTTTTCGTTGCCTAACCATTTAGTCTTTCCTAATCTCTTCACCATTTCCTGTGATATTGGGAAGCATAAATATAATGTAACTCTGGGCTACACCACGGCACTTATTTTAGACATCCATAACATTTGAAGAGTGTCCTGGTACACTGTAATTACAGTTTAATCCTTTCGTAGTAGATGGGTACACATGTACAACTAAAGTAACACGCTGTTTCGAGCGTTGGGATGTCTATATCCCATGTGTCTAGTGCTACCATATAGTGAGATGCTTTCGGAACTTGGAGAAAATACTAAGGACCAAGGGGTGGATATATAGAAGTCTGAGAAAGATCAAGCGGGATGGCGGGTATTTATACCTGTTACAGTGCTTCTTCGGTTTCACGAAAATTAGATCAAATCATCATCTTCTCCCTTCAAATAATGTCTGAAGAAAATAATTGTGTTTTCTCACATATTAAAGACATCGTTTTGAAACATTCCTACATTCCACAACAATTCTGCTGGCTTATACATAATGTGTATTTAGAGGGACGTATATGCGCTAGAAACCTTCACAGAACATGGAAAACATTGCTATATGGTACGTCAAAGTCATATTGAAATTTTATAGCAAAATTTGTGTCCGATATTTCATGTTTTTCATTAGGACGAGAATAAATGTGTTTTTGTTACTGATTTGTTTTCCATGCTTGCCAGTCTGATAAAATCACTCTTTAAGAAAAGTTTAACTCTGAAAATCCTGATTTTACTTGAAAATACAGATCTAATTAGGTTCGTGTGGCACATCCGTCCTGCATCACCGATTTCAAAATCGGTGAACTACGTTAAGCTCATAAGGAAACATTTTTAATTTTCGAGTTACTGGAATATTTAGACTAGATTTCAATATCTCATAAATACTTAAACACGTAAAGTTGACTTAGACTACTGACGAAATCAGACAGTGAAATGCGCTCACGCACGCGCTCACACACATATACTCATACGCAAACTGCTAAACTACTAAAATAGACCAGACACAGGACCCAAGATTCAACCTCTACCAAGCACAAATGTGGATCAGTGGTCGATCCCAGGACCATTAAAACTCTTCACAGAATACACTCAGTCTGACCCACTGCATGTTCCTTACTTTCCAGCGATGGTTGCTGTCCGATACGCAGCTTGAACTCGGGCCAGGATTGACTCGATAAAACAGAAATGTCACGTTCTATGCTACATAAATAATTAGAACCTGAACTGTATTGCCAGACGTTATGGTCTTCTCAAAGCACTGCTCGCCTACCTCTCGCCTTATGTGCGTAAAGAAGAGTGACTGCAGTTCATGTGGATGGAGATGGTAAATTAATTAACGGAAAATAAGATGAACTATTTGCAGCTCGTACTGAACCAGACTGAAATTATAAGAAAAGAAGAACTTAAAAAGAAAGCATTAGTTGAGAAGGGAGTAGACAGGGTTGTAGCCTATTCCCGATTTTATTCGGTCTCTGCATTGAACAAGCACTAAAGGAGACCAAGTACAAACCTGGAAAAGAGAATTAAAATTCCGAGAGAAGAAATAAAAACCTTGATGTTTGCCGATGGGCTTGTAATTCTTAGAGGGACAGCAAAGGACTGGGAAGGGCAATTTCGTGGAATGAACAGTATCTTGAAAAGAGATTATAAGATAAACAAAAAAAGTAAAATAAGATAATGCTACGTAGCATTAAATGAAACAGTGCTGAAGGAACTAGATTAGGAAACGAGACAATTAAATAATAGTGGATTAATTTTGCAATTTAGATAGCAAGATAACTGATGTCGGCAGCATAGAACGGATGTAAAATGAAGTCTGGCAAATCAAGAAAATGTGTTAGGAAGTCTTTTCTGAAGGCATTTGTCTGGAACGAAGGCTTGTACAGAACTGAAAGGTGGACGATAAGCAGTTCAAACAAAAAGGCAACAGAAGCTTTTGAAATGCTGAAAATCAGATGGATGGATCGGATAATTAATAAGGAGGCTCGGAATCTAACTGGTAAAAAAATAATTGATGGTACAACTTGATTAAAGTAAGGGATCGATAGACAGGATATGTTCTGAGGCGTCAAGGACTATTCAGTGTGGTAACGTAGGGAAGCGTGTGAGGTAAAAATTGTAAAGGGAGACGTAAGCATGAATGCAGTAAATGTGCTCAACTGAATGTAGTTGCAGCAGTTGCTCGAAGATGAAGACGCTTGCAAGGGATAGATTAATGTGAATAGTAGCGTCAAAACCGCTCTCAGAGTGAAGACTAAAACAATAACAAATTTGGCACCTCATTGTTTATGACGTCATATATCCTGAATTATGTGTCATACTCTCTCTTTTTTTCTAGGAACATTTGCGGGCCTACGGAGAACAACTCATTTAAGTTTCATCACAATGGGTTGAATGGCTTAGGAACGCATAGAGGACAAACATAGAAAGAAAATATTCCTTCTTATTTATTTATGTAGATTGTTCTACTTACATTATTAAGCTTTCCACTATAACCAAATTCGATCCGGAAAAAATACAAATGAAAAAAAAAGAACAGAATGAGTTTGGCAATCGAAACCGTGTTCTCCGCTCCACAGCGAGATGGCTTGGTCTACACGCTAGGGGCGCTTTCGTTGGCTTCTTTCCTCGATTTCTAGGAAAATACGCCTTTGCGGACCCCATTTATGACGATGAAAAATGTTAATTTCTGTAATTATCTATCGATCCCGTCAATTTTGAGTCGATTGCGAGTTATGAATTTGAGGTTTTTTTTCTTATAAGCGGGTGGCCAGGGGAGGGGGGGGGGATTTGAATCAAATTATCATAAGAGTCTTTCATTTCATTTTAGGTTGTACAAAGCGACGTGCAAAATATGAGCTCGAGTGTTAGGCTACGGATTATCACCATGTCGGACTGAAGGAAGATGCCGAAGGAATTCAGAGGCAGTCTGCTAGGTTTGTCACCAGCACCTTCGGGCAGCACGGAAGTATTACGATGAACTTTTGGAACTCAGATGGGAAGACGATGTTCTTTTCGCTATTGAGAATATTCAGATAACTGGCATTTGAATCTGACTGCAGAGCAATTTTACTTCCGCAAATGTACGTTTCGCGTGAGGACCACGAAACTAAGGTAAGAGAAATTTGAACTTGTATGGAGGAATACAGACAGTTGTTTTTCTATTGCTCTATTTGCAAGTGGAACAGGAAAGGAAATGACTAGTACTGGTACTGCCACACGTTGTATGGTGGTTTGTGGAGTATGTATGTAGATGTACGAGGGTTATTCGGAAAGTAAGGAACGAACAGCATAGTGAACGCATTGTAGCCAAGATAGTCACGAAGCCCACGCCTACCATTGTAGTACAAGTTAATATGCCAACTAACCCCGCAGACGACGAAGATACTGAAGAAATGTATGATGAGATACAAGAAATTTTTCAAATAGATAAGGGAGACGACAATTTAACAGTCATGGGGTACTGGAATTCGATAGTAGCAAAGGAAAAGTAGTAGGTGAATACGGACTGAGGGTAAAGAATGAAAGAGGAAGCCGCCTGGTAGAGTTTTTCAGAGGGTATAACTTAATCATAGCTAACACATGGTTTAAGAATCATGAAAGAAGGTTTGTATAAGTGGAAGAGGCCTAGAGACACTGGAAGGTTTCAGATAGATTATATAATGGTAAGACAGAGATTTAGGAACCAGGTTTTAAATTGTAAGACATTTCCAGGGGCAGTTGTGGACTCTGACCACAATTTATTGGTTGTTAACTGTAGATTGAAACTGAAGAAACTGGAAAAAGATAGGAATTTAAGGAGATGGGACTTGGATAAACTGAAAGAACGAGAGGTTATGGAGAGTTTCAGGGAGAGTATTAGGGAACGATTAACAAGAACAGGGGAAAGAAATACAATAGAAAAAGAATGGGTAGCTTTGAGAGGTGAAATAGTGAAAGCAGCAGAGGATCAAATAGGTAAAAAGACGAGGTGTAGTAGAAATCTATGGGTAATAGAAGAGGTATTGAATTTAATTGATGAAAGGAGAAAATATAAAAATGCAGTAAATGAAGAAGGCGAAAAGGAATACAAACGTCTCAAAAACAAGATCGACAGGAAGTGCAAAATGGCTAAGCAGGGATGGCTATAGGACAAGGATGTAGAAGCATGTATCACTAGGGGTAAGATAGATACTGCCTACAGGAAAATTAAAGAGACCTTAGGAGAAAAGAGAACCACTTGTATGAATATCAAGAGCTGAGATGGAAAACCCGTCCTAAGCAAAGAAGGGAAAGCAGAAAGGTGGAAGGAGTATAAGAGGGTCTATACAAGGGCGATGTACTTGAGGGCAATATTATGGAAACGGGAGAGGACATAGATAAAAATGAAATGGGAGATATGATACTGAGTGAATAATTTGACAGAGCACTGAAAGACCTAAGCCAAGAAAGGCCCTGGGAGTAGACAACATTCCATTAGAACTACTGACAGCCTTGGGTGAGCCAGTCATGACAAAAATCTACCATCTGGTAAGCAAGATGTATAAGACAGGCGAAATACCCTCAGACTTCAAGAAGAATATAATTCCAATCCCAAAGAAAGCAGGTGTTGACAGGTGTGAAAATTACCGAACTATCAGTTTAATAAGTCACGGTTGCAAAATACTAACACGAATTCTTTACAGACGAATGGAAAAACTGGTAGAAGCTGACCTCGGAGATGAGCAGTTTGGAGTCCGTAAAAATGTTGTAACACGCGAGGCAATACTGACTCTACGACTTACCTTAGAAGACAGATTAAGGGAAGGCAAACTTACGTTTCTAGCATTTGTAGACTTATAGAAAGCTTTTGACAATGTTGATTGGAATACTCTCTTTCAAATTCTGAAGGTAGCAGGGGTAAAATACGGGGAGCGAAAGGCTATTTATAATTTGTACAGAAACAAGAGGGCAGTCATAAGAATAGAGAGGTATGCAAGGGAAGCAGTGGTTGGGAAGGGAATGAGACACGGTTGTAGCCGATCCCTAATATTATTCAATCTGTATATTGACAAGCAGTAAACGAAACAAATGAAAAATTTGGAGTAGGAATAAAATCCATGGAGAAGAAATAAAAACTTTGCGGTTTGCCAGTGACATTTTAATTCTGTGAGAGACAGCAAAGGAGCTGGAAGAGCAGCTGAACGGAATGGACAGTGTCTTGAAAGGAGAATATAAGATGAACATCAACTAAAGCAAAACGAGGATAATGGAATGTAGTCGAATTAAGTCAGGTGATGCTGAGGGAATTAGATTAGGAAATGAGACACTTAAAGTAGTAAAGGAGTTTTGCTATTTGGGCAGCAAAATAACCGATGATGGTCGAAGTAGAGAAGATATAAAATGTAGACTGGCAATGGCAAGGAAAGCGTTTCTGAAGAAGAGAAATTTGTTAACATCGAGTATAGATTTAAGTGTCAGGAAGTCGTTTCTGAAAGTATTTGTATGGAGTGTAGCCATGTATGGAAGTGAAACATGAACGATAGATAGTTTGGACAAGAAGAGAATCGAAGCTTTTGAAATGTGGTGCTACAGAAGAATGCTGAAGAATAGATGGGCATGTCACATAAGTAATGAGGAGGTACTGAGTAGAATTGGGGAGGAGTTTGTGGCACAACTTGACACGAAGAAGGGGCCGGTTGGTAGAACATGTTCTGAGGCATCAAGGGATCACAAATTTAGCATTGGAGTGCAGCGTGGAGGGTAAGAATCGTAGAGGGAGACCAAGAGATGAATACACAAAGCAGATTCAGAAGGATGTAGGTTGCAGAAAGTACTGGGAGATGAAGAAGCTTGCACAGGATAGGGTAGCATGGAGAGCTGCATCAAACCAGTCTCAGGACTGAAGACCACAACAACAACATCTACAGAGCCTTACACAGGCATGAGTGCTACTTACAAGGGGAGGCCGCCAATTGTGAAATTCAGATTCAGTTCATACTGCGCATAATAAAAGCTCATGGCCAGAGGTGTAATGTGGCAAAGCACCAAGATGCACTTCTCAGCTGTTGTCGAGAAAATCGACAGTTAAAAGAAACCGTTGCGGTGAAATACTCTCTACGATTAATAACTTTTCACAGCGTCGTGGTGCAGCGGTAAGCGCTTGGGTTCGTAATCCGAAGGTCGCTGGATCGAATCTCGCGCCATGCAATTTTTTTATTATTAGTTTTTTGTATATATATATATATATTAATGAATTGCTTATGCATGTTGGTGAAGGCGGATCGCTCTCCAATTGTACCGCCTCCATTTTTCCGTTTTTTAACAGGGTGTACCAAACCTCTCCCGTTCGCACTGATTTTCGACGATGTTATAAGTTGTGCTAGGGACCGCATCTACCTTCTTTCGAAGTTAGCAGGCAACTACGCTGTTATGCGGCGGCTCATTTCGGCCCATTCAACATCTGTCCTTCAAGTGTAACGAGCGAGTAACGGAGTTTATATTTCATACCTGCCACAGCGAATTTGTGTTCGTGGGGTCTCTATTCTAATTCGAACGTTTGACTTACGCTATACGTATTCGTTTCGGAATATCGTTTCAACGTCTTCCGGTAACTATACGTGGTTAACATTATGAAGACAATTAATAACATTTGTGAAATACAACTTTGTTTGCGGAAAACATAATGATGTTCGAAGTCGTCAGTTTTTCCACGACAAACGACATTCAACAACTTATTATCGTTGCAACTGATTGCCGGTGTGTGTGTGTGTGTGTGTGTGTGTGTGTGTGTGTGTGTGTGTGTGTATACACATTTGAATTACAAAAAACAAATACTAAAAAAAAAAAATTGCATGGTGTGAGATTCGACCCGGTGACCTTCGGATGACACATCAGAGCGCTTAGTGCTGCGCCACGATGCTGTGGAAAATTATTAATCGCAGAGAGTATTTCACTGCAACAGTTTCTTTTAACTGTCGATTTTCTCGACAACGGCTGAGAAGTGCATCTTGGTGCTTTGCCGCATTACACCTCTGGCCATGAGCTTTTATTATGCGCAGTATGAATCGAATCTGAATTTCACAATTGGCGGCCTCCCCTTGTTAGTGTCATTCATGTGAAGATGGTTTCCTAATAAAACAGTCAAAATCACGGCTATTGATACAGTATTGCCACATGTAGCTGCAGGTGTACTAAGTGTTGCAAATAAAACAGTTTTGATTTTGGAGGGTGGTTTCTATATCCAAACCGATAGTTCGATACTCTCTGGCCAGCCCTCGTAGAAATGAGCCGAATTGTTTGGCTGGATGTTGTGTACATAGTTCCGCGTACACAACTTTCCCAGTAGAGCGTGCCCCGCTAAGCGCAACAGCGCTCGTCTGTCTCCGCACTACGAGATGGCGCTGCCTTAGAGACGGACCAAATTCTGCTTCCTCCGATCCGGGAATTAATATGTAACGCCGATCCGGGTATTAATATGTAATGCAGCCAATGAGATTGCTGCTAACGTAGGACCTTTTCTGCTCATGGTTCACACTCGCGCAGTGATACATGAACGCGCGAGGTATTATAACGAGTGTACAGACCTCCGATTAGCAAGTCTGCATTTGTCTGCACCAGTCTGTAACAGTCTGCATTAGTCTGTACCAGTCTATAGTCAAGTTTCAGTCTGCACCTAAGAAGATTATCATATTCCTGTACATAGCCATGAAGATAAATGTATAGACACTTTGTCAAGTATCAGAGATATGTGAGAATAAGATTAACGTACCAAGACCAAAGGAACTTCAGATTGTCAATTGTAAATAGCATCCAGAATCAAGTTACGTAATGTCTATGCTTTTTATTATTTTAATAAATGTGTGTGAAAATTAATGAAGTTCTGTTTAAAGTTGGTCACCTTCAATCTGCTACTCTAAGCGTGCAGGTGGCATTTCTATCGTCTGACCTAACGGCAGAAGATAAACACGCCACGATAAGATCACGAGACATATTGCTGACACTCGCCTACTTCGTTAGAACGACAAGTCAAATAACAAGTGTTTGCCGGAAAGAAGGCTGCTCGAGAAGCGAGTGGTGGAGCAGCGGTGCCCCACCACAGGAGAGGTGGCGGGCCTGTGGTAGGTGCCAGCAGTCGCCACGCTCAACTAGCGGCGGAGCCCGACGCCGGCAGCCAGACTCGCTATCGATTGGCTGCGCGCCGTGCTGACGTCAGCGCAGCCGGAACCGGAAGTGCCGCTCGCCCCGGGAGGCAGGGCGCCGCGGCGGTGGGGGGCGGTGTAGGGGCAACTCTATTTCCGGCAGGAAGAGCGGAAGAGCCGGCCTTATCACTCCGCGGCTCGCTTCGCCCGCGCCAGCGGCGGCGTCAATACGCGGCGCCACGCACGCACGGCCGTCGCATAGCGTCGCCGCCGTCGCCGCGTGTCTCTTGTCGGAAGCCGGGCAAGAGGAAGAGGGCAGACAAAGACGAGCGCTGCCGCCATCCTCTCTCGAGTGCTATCGCTCCGGATAGCTTATGGTGCACGGCTGGGTCGTCCCTCGGATGAGTCTTCGGCGGTCTCATTTCTCCCATAAATTGGGAACGTCTTCTCCATAAATGAACTGAAATATTTTCTGACGACACATTTTTTGGTGTCATGGCGATGTGTTTGCAGAGTAAGGGATCCCAGCTGCAGTACTACTCTTTAAGTTTGACAGAACCATTGAGGAAAACTTCCATATACAGAAGGCAATAGCGGAAGGAAAACAGGTCTTAAACGAATACACTACACTCTGGCACACATTTAACACATTAAAGGAACTTTACAAATAAAAACAGCACAAACACATAAAGTCAAGACACAAGCACACGCACGCACGCATGTACACACACACACACACACACACACACACACACACACACACACACACACACACACACACACAAATAAAATGCAAATAAAATTCAAATTTGGCTCCAAACTCTCTGGTGAACAAATGAACACTGACTGGGCTGGGACACAACAAACCACAATCACACTGTGTTCTGGTGTAGTGAAAAGCGTTTTACTACGTTATTTGTGGAAAATACTTATTGGGGAGAAGAGGAGTTTGTGGCACAACTTGACTAGAAGGAGGGATCGGTTGGTAGGACATGTTCTGAGGCATCAAGGGATCACCAGTTTAGTACTGGAGGGCAGCGTGGAGGGTAAAAATTGTAGAGGAAGACCAAGAGATGAACACACTAAGCAGATTCAGAAGGATGTAGGTTGCAGTAGGTACTGGGAGATAAAGAAGCTTGCACAGGATAGAGTAACATGGAGAGTTGCATCAAACCAGTCTCAGGACTGAAGACCACAACAACAACAACTTGTTATAGCTACGTATGCATCACAACATCTCGGCATGATGCTGAGAATGGAAGTGCTTGCCACACAAAAACGTAAGTAAATACGCAAATAGGCGCAAAAACATCGTGAGAAACTAAATTACACTCTAGAAGATAGGTTAACTATCAGCAAAAAAAAAAAAAAAAAAAACTTTCTCATCAACATCGTTTGGTTGTAGAGGACACGCTACCTGTAACGATTAACACAAAAGCGGTCCTGAAAATTCATGCTCACCAAATGTAAAGGTATTTACAAAAAGAAACTATCTGGTTTTTTTAACTAAAAATGCACATAATTTTATAATCATGTAACAAAAATGTTCACATTGCAGAATAAATAAAAACGAATACCCACTGTTGACGGCACAGAGGCGCCTAAACATGTTTGGGTACTGAGAAAAACGGTTTTTTGAGTAACTGGCGGACCTCAAATCCCAAGAAATGTAAACTACACTGTTGGCCATCGACCTTTCGCTACCGAGCGAGGTGGCGCAGTGGCTAGCACCCTGGACTCGCATTCGGGAGGATGATGCTTCAAACCCGCTTCCGGCCATCCTGAATTAGGTTTACCGTGATTTCCGTAAATCGCGTCAGGCAAATGGTGGGATGGTTCCTTTGAAAGGGTACGGCAGACATCCTTCTCTAATCCAGTGGGACCGATGACCTCATTGTTTGGTCCCCTCCACCCGAATGAACCAACCAACCAGCCAACCTTCCGCTGCTATGGTCGTATATACATTCCCTGCTGCACCATTCCCCAGGTGTTGAAGATGTGTATTGCTTGAGTTTTGGACGTTTGGACGTTTGAGTTATGGACGTCTGAATGCGTCCTGAGCCACCAACCTAGCACTGCTGCAGACGGATTTTTTCCACATCTCGCTGAATAAAAAAGTTTCGAGTATTTATCACACAACATATGTGCCTCGTTGCGTACTACTGTTTGAAGAAAACTTCTTAGATATCTTGAGTCGTTTATTAGATATGGCGATTGTCATGACCATATGATTCGCGATGGGCAAGGACGTGGATGGGCGCCCCGCACGAGACCGTCCTTCCGATGTAAAACCCCATACTCGATAGCAAAATGAGATACGCTTATGCTCTTGATTTTAACTAAAATTACCACATCTTATCTACATTTTATTCATGCAATGTATGGGCTAAAATAAACCATACGCGAAGTTTACGTAATACGTTTTTACCTCTGTCAAATACGCTGGTGTCCAAAATTAAAGCAACAAACCACTGTTTCCCCGTCCTGTGTCTAATTCACGATAAAATCATACAAACTGTCAACAGATGTCCGTACGATAGTGTTATGCATGGAAGATAGCATTTCGCTTAGCGGAAAACCACGCCAACACGATCTCAGGACACCTATCAAACGGAGTGCTGTTTGCTGGGTAGTTCCGCATCCACAATCGCTGTGTACACATTGTGCAGTATGACACAGAGAAGACGCCAACCAGACACTCTGCGGTAGAGGGCCATAGGAAGAATGGAAGCAGGACAGTCGCAAACTGATATGACCAATGGCTTAATGTGATCGTTCTGTTGTTTCGCCGATGTGGCGACAGTTTATAGAGACCAAAATTATATCCTGAAGACCAGGGCAGGGTCGACAAGTGTGACATCAAAAAGAGAGCACCGTTATTGACTGTAAGGGCATGACGGTACCGCTTCGTACCGCTCGGCAACTGGAATCTGATCTCGCAGCATGCACTGGACGTGTCGTATCGAGGCAAACGGTGTAGAGAAGGCTTCGACGACTGGCTGTTATTGTCGGAGACCTGCTGTATGTGTGTCTCTGACACGTCTTCAAAGAAGGGAACTTCTAGAGTGGAGTCGGCAGCATGCCACCCAGACAGTCGAAGAATGGGCCAATGTTCTTTTCATAGATGAGTCCCGATTTGGTCCGGTGAGTGATTCTCGAAGGATTCGCATCTGAAGGGAATGTCCGACACGATTTCGAGACCCGAACACTGTAGAAAGAGACCGATATCGAGGACGATCGCTAATGGTGTGGGCAGGCATTATATTGACCACTCGAATACCTCTTCATGCAACTGTACGGATGAATCGGAAAGATTTTACTGCCGTGACGAGGTCTTGGGACCTCATGTACGGTTGCTAAGAGGTGCTGTGCGCCCAGACTTTGTATTGATGGGAGATAGTGCTCGACCTCATAGACAATGAGTGGTTGATGTTTCCTTGGAACTGGAAGATACTGCACCCATGGCGTGGCCTACTCGCTCCCCCTATTTAAATCCCATGGACCCAACAGAGCATGTATGTGATGCCCTAGGGAGACTGGCTGCATCACGTCAACATCCACGAACCATTCTCCAAGACTTGCGAGCAGCTTCGCAGGATGAATGGGCGTTGTTGCCTCAACATGATATTGATGACTGTGTTCTCAGCATGCTCCGTCGTTGTCAGGCCTGTGTTGCTGCCATGGGTGGTCACACCCCTCAGTGAGCACACTAACCAGTTGTCGCCATGTGATTGCTAATCTGTTAAGTTGGAAAAAACGAAGAACATTTTCGTCTTCTGTTACGCATGTTGCAGTTGTCTACGTTCTGTATTATTTACGTTTTTTCTAGTTTGCTATCAGTTATTGATACTGTTTTGTGGCAAATTAAACCCAACCTTGCCGGCCGAAGTGGCCGTGCGGTTAAAGGCGCTGCAGTCTGGAACCGCAAGACCGCTACTGTCGCAGGTTCGAATCCTGCCTCGGGCATGGATGCTTGTGATGTCCTTAGGTTAGTTAGGTTTAACTAGTTCTAAGTTCTAGGGGACTAATGACCTCAGCAGTTGAGTCCCATAGTGCTCAGAGCCATTTGAACCAAACCCAACCTTGCAAAATTTTCCGCTTGTTGCTTTAATTCTGGACACCAGTGTATTTAAAATTTCACTCAATGTTTTACTTAATTTGACGCAGCACAGTAACTATCGCATATAACGAAAAAAAAATTCAGTCTTTTTTCAAGCGAAGATATCAGACTCTAAGATGCGCAAAAATAACTTTTTTTCACCTGATAGTTTTCTCAAAAACGGATGACAAGTATTTCGTAGCAGCCGGCAAGTCCGCATGGAAGGAACTGGACGCATCGCGGCCGACCATCCGTCGGATATAAAACACAATAACTCGAGAATGAAATGAGAAATCGGTCGTTCTCAATTTTAAACAAAATTTCGGTATATGAGGTGCGACAATAAAGTAATGAGACTGATTTTCTTTGCAAGATAAGACAACCCTGAAGGCTTGCGTAGGCAAAATATCTTTGACCTTGGTCTATAAGCTGCTTCTAGTCCAAGCGGCACATCGATGCAACTGCTCAGTCGTGAGCTGTTCTGTAATAAATTAACACGTGTTTGTGTCTCTCGTCACGGAAATGGAACCGCATAACATTGCGCAACAGTATGCCATTTCTTTTTGCGTTAAATTGGGTGAAAACGCGATGACAACTTACAGTAAGCTTCAGAAAGCTTTTGGAGAGGAGGTTATGTCAAGAGTTTTTCGTTGGCATAAAATGTTTAGTGAAAGCAGAACGAATGTTGAAGATGAAGACCGCAATGGACGACCATCAGCCTCACAGATGGATGTCAACTTGTTCATAAAGAGTGGGAGCCTCCTGGACAGAAAGTTAACCAATATTATGACAAAGAAATTTTAGAAAGTCTTCATAAAAGAGTTCTACTTGTCCGTGGCAACATTGCTGATAATTGGATTCTGCATCACGAAAATGCGCCATCCCATACTGCTCTGTCAGTGCAGCAATTTTTAACCTCAAAAGAAATTTCAGTATTACCACAGCCACCTTATTCACCAGATATCGCTCCGTGCGACTTTTTTCTATTTCCAAGAGTCAAAACGGTGGTCAAGGGACACCATTTTCAAACAACACAAGATATCCAAAAAGCTGTGACGAGGTTCTCGGAGGATATTGCAGAAGATGAGTTCCAGAAATGTTACCATCAATGGCAGAAGCGCTGGAAAAGTGTGTGCAATGAGAAGGGAACTACTTTGAAGCAGACAACACTAAACTCGACTAAAACTGTAAGCGGCCGGCCGGGGTGGCCGAGCGGTTCTAGGCGCTACAGTCTGGAACTGCGCGACCGCTACGGTCGCAGGGTCGAATCCTGCCTCAGGCATGGATGTGTGTGATGTCCTTAGGTTAGTTAGGTTGAAGTAGTTCTAAGTTGTAGGGGACCGATGACCTGAGAAGTTAAGTCCCATAGTGCTCAGAGCCATTTGAACCATTTTTAAAACCGTAAGCAACATTTTTTTTCACATCAATCTCATTACTTTATTGTTGCACCTCGTATTATCTACATCTTGTGTACTACACTGTATGAGCTAAAATCAACCATACGCAAAATTTACACAATGCGCTTTTACCTCTGCGAACTTTAAAATTTCGTTCAATGTTTCTCTTAATCTGATACAGCGCAGTAAGAATGACGGATAGCGGAAAGAAATTCAGTTATTTATAAAGCGAAGATATCAGACTGTAAGATGTGCGAAAATCAGATTTTTCACCTGGTAGATTCCGAAAAAATGTCGGCCGGTTTGCTCTGTCTCAGCACGGTCACCAGCATTTGGCGAGCAGTACAACCACAACAAAAGCCGCCTCAGCAGGAAATGCAGAGAGCACGTCTGTAGCAGCCAAAGAGATTAAAATTGTCAAAATGCGTCGGCACGAAGGCAGCATGCAACAAACGTAAAATTGACGTGAAGTGTACTGCAGGGCGTGGACAAAAATAGGGAGACAGCGCGAGAAACGCATGCTGGAGTGTAAATGCAGATGCCAGGCAAGCCTGCAGGTGTTGCTACTGTGTTTGGCCGTGAACAGCACCTGTGCAACGCGCTCAATACGTTGCAAGTGTCAGCCGTGGTCAGAGCAGTGTCACGTGTAGCCGTGAGTACATCATTTCGGAGTTAAGTGAATTCGAACGTAGGCATCTGGTCGGATGTGCGTTGTTTCTCACTGTTTCCAACTTCTGGCCTACTTTACGTCCCAAGAGTGAAATATGGTCGGGATCGGTGACGTGCGGGTAGCTGTAACTAGGTATTCCATGCGCCATATGGGTGCTCAGCAAGGTCTACAGCTACATCCATACTCCGCAAGCCACCTGACGGTATGTGGCGGAGGGTACTTTGAGTACCTCTATCGGTTCTCCCTTCTATTCCAGTCTCGTATTGTTCGTGGAAAGAAAGATTGTCGGTATGCCTCTGTGTGGGCTCGAATCCCTCTGATTTTATCTTCATGGTCTCTTCGCGAGATATACGTAGGAGAGAGCAATATAATGCTTGACTCCTCGGTGAAGGTATGTTCTCGAAACTTCAACAAAAACCCGTACCGAGCTACTGAGCGTCTCTCTTGCAGAGTCTTCCATTGGAGTTTACCTGTCATCTATGTAACGCTTTCGCGATTACTAAACGATCCTGTAACGAAGCGCGCTGCTCTCCGTTGAAACTTCTCTATCTCTTCTATCAACCCTGTCTGGTACGGATCCCACACCGATGAGCAATATTCAAACAGTGGGCGAACAAGTGTACTGTAACCTACTTCCTTTGTTTTCGGACTGCATTTCCTTAGGATTCTTCCAATGAATCTCAGTCTGGCATCTGCTTTACCGACGATTAATTTTATATGGTCATTCCATTTTAGATCACTCCTAATGCCTACTCCAAGATAATTTATGGAATTAACTGCTTCCAGTTGCTGACCTGCTGTATTGTAGCTAAATTCCCTGCACCATGTATCAATTCGTTGCAGATCCTCCTGCATTTCAGTACAATTTTCCATTGTTACAACCTCTCGATATACTACAGCATCATCTGCAAAAAGCCTCAGTGAACTTCCGATGTTATCCACAAGGTCATTTATATATATTGTGAATAGCAACGGTACTACGACACTCCCCTGCGGCACACCTGAAATTACTCTTACTTCGAAAGACTTCTCTCAATTGGGAATGACAAGCTGCGTTCTGTTATCTAGGAACTCTTCAATCCAATCACACAATTGGTCCGATAGTCCACATGCTCTTACTTTGTTCATTAAACGACTGTGGGGAACTGTATGTGTGAAATCGTATGGGACTTAACTGCTAAGGTCATCAGTCCCTAAGCTTACACACTACTTAACCTAAACTATCCTAAGGACAAACACACACACCCATGCCCGTGAGACCAGCGGCACAGTGCATGACTGCAGCGCCTGAGACCGCTGGACTAATCCCGCCCGGCCAGGGGAACTATCAAACGCCTTGCGGAACTCAAGAAACCCGGCATATACCTGGGAACCCGTGTCTATAGCCCTCTGAGTCTCGTGAACGAATAGCGCAAGCTGGGTTTCACACGATCATCTTTTTCGAAACCCATGCTGATTCCTACAGAGTACATTTCTAGTCTCCAGAAGGTCGCATTACTACCAAGGATTATGTGACCACTCTGGCTGATAAAGTCTGTACGATGGTACAATATTTGTTCCCCAATGGTGATCCTGTGTTCCAAGACGACAGGGCCCCTTTTCACCTAGCCTGCATAATCCGGGACTGTTTTTGTGAGCACGACGATGAATTGTCGCTTCTTCCCTGGCCACCATTTCACCAGCTCTCAACAGTACTGAGCCTCTGTGGTCTACTTTGGAGAGAAGAATGTCTGATCGCTATCAAAAAAATGGCTCTGAGCACTATGGGACTCAACTGCTGAAGTCATAAGTCCCCTAGAACTTAGAACTACTTAAGCCTAACTAACCTAAGGACATCACACACATCCATGCCCGAGGCAGGATTCGAACTTGCGACCGTAGCGGTCGTGCGGTTCCAGACTGTAGCCTGATCGCTATCCATCTCCATTATCACTACCTGACGTTGCCACTGTTTTGTAGGAAGGATCGTGTAAGAGACCCTTGAAAACCTTTCTGGTTCTGTATTTATCCATCCCGAGACGACTGGAAGCTGTTTCGAATGCCAATGGATCTGCTACGCCGTATTGAAGGATCGTGTAAGAGACCCTTGAAAACCTTTCAGGTTCTGTATTTATCTATCCCGAGACGACTGGAAGCTGTTTCGAATACCAATGGATCTGCTACGCCGTATTAAGCATGGTAATGTGTGTTGTTTTTGGTTTTTCCATATTTCTGTCCATCTGCTGTATATGAGTGGATATTTAAATTATTGGTATTTAAGCTTAACGGCACATTCTGTGTGTAAGAAACACTACTCAGCAAGTTAGTCATTTAGAAATCCCGTTTGAATGCTGGTCGCGTATCGTGTTATGCATTTTGTAAGAAAGAGGATCAACTGGCAGCACATTCGGAGTTAGACTGCAGTAGGATCATTCCTAATCGAGACTCCAGTTTATTGTTCCGCAATGTTGCTGCTTGCCTTTGTCAGGATCTAGTCTTATGAAAGTAGAATCGACGCTCACGAGGGACGCACTCAATGACACGCAGGTTCTCAACAGTACCACTCGACTAGTGCCCGAGAGGACACACATACTGTTCGCGCACGTCACGAACCTTGAGTCCGGAAGTGGGCCCCAATGATTGGTACGGAAATAGACACACGAACTGTGAGTCGTCTGGAGCACTACGGGCTGTCAGCACGCCGATAGTTGTTCCTGCTTTCCATGACGCAGCAGCTGAGACTGGTGCGCCGACAGTGATACATCCAGTGGCAACCCTGGACACTGAAGTGGAAGCACTTCAAATTTTCAGACTAGTCCCAGTTCAGCGTACAGCACTATGGGCGTATGCGTATGTCGAGGGTCTGAGGAGAACTAACGTTGCCAGATTGCTGTCATCATGCTCATAATCACTGCCCCAGTACCTGGCGTGGCGGTCCTGGGTGACAGTGGGTACACAAAACGATCACGACCGGTTCGCATAGATGGTAATTGGACAGCAACTGTTGCATTTCAGACCCGTTAACGCCGGTGGCTGTACCTTGTCTTATACAATGAGGTGACTAACATCGTGTCGGACATCCTTTTGCCCGGTATAGTGCAGCAGCTCGACGTGGCATGGACTCAAAAACATCGTTGGCAGTCCCCTGCAGGGATACTGAACCATGCTGAGTCTATACCTCTCGATTATGTCCTATAAGTGCCCGATGGGATTCATGCCGCGCGATATGGGTGGCCAAATCATTCGCTCGAATTGTCCAGAAAGTTCTTCAAACCAGTGGCGAAAAACTGTGGCCCAGTGAGAAGGCGCATTCTCATCCATAACAATTCCACCGTTGTTTGGCTGAAAAAGGTTTCCAAGTAGCCTAACATAATCATTTCCAGCCAATGATCGGTTCAGTTGGACGAGAATACCAAGTTAATTCCTTTTAAACACAGGCCATACCATTTTGAAGCCACAGAAGCTTGACAGTGCCTTGTTGACAATTTAGGTCCATGGTTTCATGTGGTGTGCGCCATACTTGAACACTATCATCAGTTATTACCAACTGGAATCGGCACTCATCCGACCAGACTACAATCTTCCAGTCGACTAGTGTCCAACCGACCTGGTCACGAGACCAGGAGAGGCGCTGCAGGCGATGTCGTTGTGTTAGCAAAGGCACTCGCGTCGGCCGACTGCTGCCATAGCCCTTTAACGCCAAATACCACTGTCCTAGCGGTTACATTCGCCGTACGTCCCATATTGATTTCTGCTGTGTTGCTTATCTGTTATCACCGGCAACTCTATGCAAACGCTGCTGCTCTCAGTGGTTCCGTCGGGCACTGAGTAGTCCTCAGTGAGGGATAATGCCTTCCAATGCACTGCCCTTTTATACCTTGTGTACGTGATAGTACGGCCATCTGTGTATGTTCCTATCACTAGGCCATGACTTTTGTGACCTCAGTGTAGGTCTCCATGACTTTATCTTTCAAGATATCGCAAGTATGGGAATGTTGAAACTTCCTGGCAGATTAAAACCGTGTGCCGCCCCTAGACTCGAACTCGAGACCTCTGCCTTCCTTCCAGGAGTGCTAGCTCTGCAAGGTTAGCAGCAGAGCTTCTGTGAAGTTTGTAAGGTGGGAGACGAGGTGCTGGCGGAATTAAGGCTGTGAGGACGGGTCGTGAAAATGGTTCAAATGGCTCTAAGCACTATGGGACTTAACATCTCAGGTCATCAGTCCTCTAGACCTAGAACTAATTAAACCTAACTAACCTAACGACATCACACACATTCATGCCTGTGGCAGGATTCGAACCTGCGACCGTAGCGGTCGCGCAGTTCCAGACTGTAGGGCCTAGAACCGCTCGGCCACCCCGGCCGGCCGTCGTTCTGGACTGCAGCGCCTAGAACCGCTCGACCACAACGGCCGGCTACGGGTCGTGAGTCGTGCTTGGGTAGCTCAGATGGTAGACCATTTGCCCGCGAAGGGCAAAGCTCCCGAGTTCCAGTCTCGGTCCGGCACACAGTTTTAATCTTCCAGGAGGTTTCATATCAGTGCACACTCCCCTGCAAAGTGGAAATTTCATTATGGGAATATTATCTGTGAAGTCGTGGCCTACTTCGATACATAGGTTTTCGATTAGTGCCCTGGCCAGTCCGTTCCTCAGATCTCTCGGTCACTAACTACATCTGGTCATGGACTAACGAGGGACTGGCACGGCACCATTTATCAGCCCCTACGATTGATGTCTTCTGGCAAAGAATTGAAGCTGTATAGAATGACACACTTGTATCTGTCATCGAAGCACAGTTCTAGTTGATGTCCTGACGAGTTAAAATCATTGTTGCTGCCAGAGGTTGCGGCTCTGTTTACCAACTATATAAGCGGCAGTCAAATGAGAGCCGAACACGGGCCATAATACACAGTCCGCGAGGCAAATGTCTCCACTGTTGTTACGTTTCAATACTGTCGACATGGTAGAGGAACGATACTGTGCTACATTACATGCGCACGCAGTTGTTGGGTTACGACCTTGACTGTACAGGTCTAGTGTGTTCGTCCAGCTGTTGACATGCAGAAAAAAAAAAAAAAAAAAAAAACAGAGGAGTGTGGTTCTATTTCTGCTGACTGAGGATTCTTCGTCACATATCCGCTGTGTGCAGTGAACAGTGCATGTTCTGACGTGTGTGCACGGACGGCAGAGGAGGTTCAGGGAATGGTGCGCATCACTGCAAGACTATCTACGCCCCAGCCAGGCCCATTGAGCCACTGATGTGATGGTGCGGATTGGTGGCCTTACCTGGCGAGACGGACGAATCACAAAAGGTGAAATTAGTGTTCAGGTCGGCATTAGCCGTGGCTCCGTGCGTGCCATCATCAAAGACCACATGCGCTACCGCAGACTTTGCAAGCGATGGGTACCGCATCACCGGGCGAAGGAAAGCCACACGATTCTGTCCAGAATCGTCATAGGGGACGAGAGGGTGATGCCAACATTCCGAGTCCGAGAGCAAACAGCGAAGGGAACAATGAAAACAGGGGCTGCGGGGGCCTTATGCTCGTCGAGTTCCTCGGGCGTGAAAGCACAATCAATGCGCAGCGCTGGGAAGACACTTTCCAGAATTGCGACGCGCTGTAAAGTCAAAACGCCCAGGAATTTTGTCGGGCGGAATCATCCCGTCGCTTGATAAGGCCCGCCCCCTAAACGCCAGTCGCAAGAAGACTACGCTTCAGCATATGGTTAAGAAACACTGAGACATCCTCTGCACAGCCCGGATCTTCATATCTTTGGAGACCTGAAGGAAGACGTGCATGGGCGTCGGTTTCGTTCAGACGAGGAAGTGCAAGAGTGCGTGCGGTAATGGATCAGTCAGCGGCTGACAGCGTTCTACGAAACAAAATTTGATCGTCTCGTGTCGCAGTGTGCTGACCTTTGACAATACAGAACTTAATTTGAACTGAGCTATAACTGATCTGAATGCAGCTTGTCTTTATATTAAATGCACAACGGAAGTAAAACAATTATCTATCCCTAATCAAAACTTAGAACTACTTAAACCTAACTAACCTAAGGACATGACACACATCCATGCCCGAGGCAGGATTCGAACCTGCGACCGTAGCAGTCCCGCGGTTCCGGACTGCGCGCCTAGAACCATTAGACCACCGCGGCCGGCCGCGAATAGTAGATGGAAATTACGACTCTCTATAAACTATCGCATGAGTTCTAAATCCTCTTATTTTTTGGGCGTAATCATTTTGTGGGGCACACGTGGAAGGAGTGGTACGTTGCCCGACTCTCCTTCGCTCTCGGAACTTCAGCAGTAAACCTCTTAGCGATACACGATGCTTCTCTTATCGAGAATCTCCGTAATTTCTCGCGACGACTAAACGATCTCTTGCTCAGACATGCCGCTCTTCCTTTGCTCTTCTCTTTTTCTTCCGTTAATCCTACTTGATAAAATTCCCTGACCAATGAAGCGTTTTGTAAGCTACTTATTTCATTGATGGATCATATTTCCTTAAGATTCTTTTAACGTACCTCAGTCTGGCGTTTGATTTTCCTAAAATTTATTTTATGTCGTCTTTTAACTTTAGACTATTCTGGATGGCTACTCCTAGGTATTTTACGGTACTTGCTGTTTGTAGTGAGTTTCCTCCAATAGCGTAGTCTAACAGTAGATGACCTCGCCTTTTTAGGCTCATTATGTTACATTTACTTCCTTTCAGGGCCAACAGCCAGTACGTGCACGAATCGTCTGTCTTCCGAAGGTTTTCGCGCATTTCGCAGCGTATTCTGGCGCTGCCTTCTTCCTGCATGCAACTGCATCGTCTGCGAAAAACGTCATGGAGCACCTTGCGTTATCTGTCTATTATACACTGCTATATAAACACAGGTTGAGCCAGCCGGTGTGGTCGAGCGGTTCTAGGCGCTACAGCCTGGAACCGCGCGACCGCTACGGTCGCAGGTTCGAATCCTGCCTCGGGCATGGATGTGTGTGATGTCCTTAGGTTAGTTATGTTTAATTAGTTCTGAGTTCTACGTGACTGATGACCTCAGAAGTTAAGTCCCATAGTGCTCAGAGCCAAACACAGGTTGTCGTCTAACGTTGTTACCAAAAATCTCGAAAAGTTCTTAACCGGTTTAGTTCAGATTTTTACACGACGCTCTAATAAATGTTCGGACGGACATAGCCTACACATTTTTTAAATACAGGGTTGCGCACGAAAAATCGGCTCCGTCTGCTGGTGGTAACGTTAAAGTGTTGGCAGTTCATAGGTCTTCGGGACACCCTCTCGAAGTGTGGACGCCTAGTCGGATGTTCGTTGATTCAGTAGCGATTTGCTGTGCCTCTTGAACGGATGTGAAACTTATTCAGGACAGTCAGAAATCGCATTTAGTAAGTCTATTGACGGGTTTCGCTTGTTAATTTAACAAAATCATCATCATAAACTCTGGTAACTACCGTTGAAAGTACAGTAGATGGGTATTAAAGTAATGGGCGAGCTAGTCAATAAAACATAATGGGAGCGACTTGTGGCTGTCCTGAAAAACTTAATTTCAAGAGTCACTGTTTCCCCCGCAGACGTCTGCTGTCGCTAAAAGTGTGAATTTATTGTGTTTAAAAGTAGTGGAATATGACGTGGAATACGTAGAAAGTTTTAAAAGCTGATAGTTTTATTGTGAATGAGAATGTTCACGGGTTCCTACGGATAGCGATTAGAAGAAGAAACTGGAAAGTTCAGACGCTTGGAGGGACATAAGTGAGCTGTTAGAAAGAAATGTGCACGACATTAAAAATAAAATTGAGTCTTTATTGACATCTATTCACCGCTGAATGACCAAAAGAAACGAACGAAATTGATTGTGACCATTAATATTTCTGTTGGAGGTTCAGATCCCCTGAAAGGGGTGTCATCGTAGGAAATTTTAGGGCCAACCCAATTCAGTAACAATCGGAAATCTGTAGCTTTCAGTCGGAAAAAAATAAGTAGCCTGACAGTTTTGTCCCACCACACTGCTCCCTTACTTTGATAAGAGAGGTCGTCCACTAGCGTCGTTTCTTCTTCTTCTTCTTCTCCTTATGATCAGCTTCTTGCGATAAAATAAATGCTGCATGTGTGACAACTGCTAAACCGTCTTCTTCCCTCGTAATACTGACCAATGAAATTGTAATTAGAACGCTTCTTTATATCAGTTACTGAACGGTAGCAATGTCGGCAAGTTATCAGTGCCGAATCTCTTGGCCCCAAGCCTTTCGTTTGGTGTGCACGAGAAGTCGAACGCCAATGCAAAGGCGACCAACGTTCGGCTGAATGCAGTCTCTGCTGTTCGTTGACATTCGTTGGCCTGGTGTGTAAGCCCTTGTAAGGGGTTCACCACCCTGCTGGGGCAAATGTAATCTCGATGTATTGCTCACTTTCTAGAATGACAATTCACAGGCGCTGCTGGAGACATGAAATACCTTTGCCCCTGTTAAAAGAGAGCTGCAATAGAGTCGCAGGTCAGAGCAATCTCTGCCACACGGTCGCTCGCTGCTGCATTGTAGTTGTAGTCTGTCGTTGGTACAGCACAGTTTACAGTTAGTAGTTGTTAAAGTCACAATGCCGAACAAACTGTAAAATTTTATTATATAGAATTGAATAATAATTGTGACCAGCTGCGGAGTTAAATGATACCATGGAATGAGATGATGATGAACAAATGAATAATTGTTAATATAATGAAAACTCAACAGTGTAATTAAGTCAACCATCTATTTTAAGGTAAATTTTATTATTTTTATTGGCATGCGCGTAGTTAAGTCACTTGTCTGAGATGTTAATATGAATTTATTTCAATCTTTTCTTTTGTGATTCGTCAGCACCAGTTGACCCAGATTTGTAACATATTCAATTTTCCCGTGTAATGGATTGTAGATCTTTATCAATAACGTAAAAAATTTTCATTACTGTTTTTACCAGTCAACTATGAAAGTATAATTTCCCCTTAAGTCATTGCCAGTCCCGATCCAGTCATTTATCTAAATTAAAATATTCCAGGATTTTTGTCAGATCATAGTCATGTGTTCTTTAGTAATCAGACAACCGGCTGTGCAGCTGTGTTCCTATGTAAAGTCAGTTTTTCTAGTAATTCAGATCTCAGACAAATGTAGTCCAGTATTAGTAGATAGGCCAGCATTGCACTAAGCTGTGCCGTTTACGAGCAGATATATAGGCAGCGTTATCCGGCGACACCATCACGAGGTAAGAATTTTTCAGTTTATTTCTCACGGACAGATTCAGATTGATTTCACAGGGCCATGGCATGGCGCTGCTTACGTCAAAATTTATCAGTTTTTCATGAGTTAAGATTTATCAGCTTTCATACGTCAGAATGGCCGAGCGGTTCTAGGCGCTTCAGTCCGGAACCGCGCTGCTGCTGTTGTCGCAGGTCCGAATCCTGCCTCGGGCATGGATGTGTGTGATGTCTTTAGGTTAGTTAGGTTTAAGTAGTTCTAAGTCTAGGGGACTGATGACCTCAAATGTTAAGTCCCATAGTGCTTGGAGCCATTTGATTTTTTGGCATTGATTGATAAAGCTGCTGGTTGTCCTCCAGAGGGATATTGTGCCAATACAGGTGTGTTATATCCTCAAAATCACGAGATGGTCGGACGGCCCTGCCCACAATGCTCCGAACATTTACAAATGAGGAGAGACGTTGCTGGCAGGGTTTGGCAAGCATGAAGAGAAACAATAGAAACTATCGCCGTGTCTGGTCGGGCATTATCTTACTGAAATGTAAGCCGACGATGGCTTGCCATGAAGAGCAACAAAACAGGCCTAATAATATCCTCGACGTACCGCTGTGCTGTAAGAGTGCCACGTTGACAACCAAAAGGATTCTGCATCCCAGATCATCACTTCTGGTTGTCGGACCGTATGGCGGGAGACAGTCAGGTATCCAACCATTGTCGGGGGCCTCTCCAGATACGCCTTCTACGTGGTATCTCATTGAGTGTAGTAGAATTGTCTTCAGTGCTGAGTCCCACTGGTAATGGGGCTGCATGGGAAAGATTTCAGTCGGAGAGTAATTTTGCTAATGGACAGCGAATAATTTCACTGTGGATGTTTTAAAATGTGTCACGTTATCTGATGAATCTACGTTCGCAAAATGTGGTGCAGTGAACCGCCATTATTCGCTTTACTTGACCACAGAAAATCCTTGGTACGTATGTCATGTCGATCGTCAAAGGAGTCCTTGAAGATGGAATCATCGAGCCAGACTGCTTCGCAAATCCTCTGGTAAGTGAGTTGTATCAAGCTTTTATCGTCGCAGTTTAATTGCCCTCCTTGAAAATCCCAGTCTAGGCCGTATGTGGATGCAACATAATGGTCACCAAGCCAATTATGCACTTGATGTTGAGCAAAAATTGGACAACGGATTTAATGGAGGATCGTTAGGATACCGTTGTTCTCAGGAATGGCCTGCACGGTCGCCCGATATCGAATCGTGCTGTACCCAGATATGTGACGCATTTGGATGTTACAGGGTCCCTATTTTGGACTGCATGGGGATCTGGCCGAGCCAGACTCGTCTTCAAGGTTCCAGTCGACCGCGTCTCACCACCACAAGGGAGGATCGTAGTAGGCACATCGTAACCCCTTCATGCCCCTGCCGTCCGAGAAAAGAAATGGAGTCCTTGCAACATTCTGTTTCATCTCGCATCATTGACTGGAAGGTGTCAGCAATCGGACTATGGAATCAACGTCCCATGCATAGGCTACGTTTAACACACCAGAACAATAAACGGCTACGTTTGGAGTGGCGCCGTGAGCGAGAAGAATAGATTGTTGATAAAAATGTAACTGTCGTGTGACTAGGGTCTCTCGTCGGGTAAACCGACAACACCCTGTCCCTGGGCGGAGAAAATCTCCGACCCAGCCGGAAATCGAACCCGGGCCCTTAGGACTGACATTCCGTCGCGCTGACCACTCAGCTACTGGGGGCGGACATAGATTGTTGATGAATAGCATCACATTTTGTTCATTGTGGAAACGCAGTTCCACCTGGATGGTCATCGTCGTTGAGAGAGGTCCCATTCTTCCAATGTTCTGGAGTGATATAGTGGTGTTATTCCTGACGTCACTGTGTGGGGAACCATCGGGTATGGCTGGCAGTGGTTGAGGGACCTCTGACGGCACACCACACACAGCTTGGTTGCTAGCGGAGTATATATGTAAATGTAGATAGTGTGTTATCTCTCATGTGTCATTTTCCAACAGGACAGTGCTCGTCCATATAGGTCAAATGTCTCTATGAACTGGCTACGCCTTGTTGAGATATTTGCATAGCCAAACGATCGCCATATCTGTCTCCGATGGAGTATGTATGGGTCCAGATCGGACGTCAGCTCCACAACAGTACCAATATATAGAATATCAATGACTACTTTCTACAGATGTGGGGCAGCTTGCCTCAGGACAGAATACAACGACTTTGTGACACCTTCCCCAACCGAATCAGTGCATGCATCCAGGCTAGAGGGAATGCACCGGCTTGCTGATTGGTGGGCTCATAATGTGAAGTTCTTTGTAAATCTGACTCAGTTTTGTAATGATTGACATAATATCACATTCTGCCTGTACCCATGAAGTTTCATGTCGTTTCCCTCCTCCCTCCCCCCCCCCTCCTCACCTCACTCCCCTTCTGGCTGTGTATCACTTATTTTGCTAGGCAGTTTATGCTCATAGCTCCGGAGAAAGAGTACCATATCTCAAGTTTTCCTATGTAAATAAATATTTCTCTCACTTATTGTTTTGTGAGTTGCAGAGAAGAACGCCTTGCCTAAATACCCATGTTGTTGTTGTTGTGGTCTTCAGTCCAGAGACTGGTTTGATGCAGCTGTCCATGCTACTCTAACCTGTGCAAGCTTCTTCATCTCTCAGTACCTACTGCAACCTACATCATTCTGAATCTGTTTAGTGTATTCATCTCTTGGTCTCCCTCTACGATTTTTACCCTCCACTCTGCCCTCCAATACTAAATTGGTGATTCCTTGATGCCTCAGAATATGCCCTACCAACCGATCCCTTCTTCTATTTAAGTTGTGCCACAAATTTATTTTCTCTCCAATTCTATTCAATACCTCCTCATTAGTTATGTGATCTACCCATATAATCTTCAGCATTCTTCTGTAGTACCACATTTCGAAAGCTTCTATTCTCTTCTTGTCTAAACTATTTATCGTCCACGTTTCACTTCCATACACGGCTACAGTCCATACAAATACTTTCAGAAACGACTTCCTGACACTTAAACCTATACTCGATGGGTATGGGGTGGCGGCGGGAAAGGCACCGGCCATTCCTTTACATTAACCATGCCAAATCCGTTGTCACAATGCCGACTGCCGACCCTGCTAAATTTGCGGGACAAGGTACAAGCAAAAGAAAAAAAATACAAGTACGTCAGGGCAGTAACTATGGCTGTGGCTGCAACTTTCTCTTTCCAAGCTTTAATCCTGACTGGCGGGGTCTGCTGGTCTGCTGTCATGGTTAACAGGATTTGGCGTGTTAATTTTTAAGGGGTGTCCAGATGCTCTTCCTGTCACCACCCCGTACCCCCCCCCCCTCCCCTCCACACACACACCGCGACGGAATTTTTTGCATCCCAACTGTCTGTGTCTAGTGTAATGTGTAATCCATGCAATATTGCGAATGTGTACAGATGTCTGCGAGCTGTGGAACTGAGGTAGAACGTTTGGACCAGCCCGCTATTCACCTAGTGAGATGTGGAAAACCGCCTAAAAACCACATCCAGGCTGCCCAGCACACGGTTGTAACTGCAACTAATAAGTATAAACAAGAGGTGTGCATTCGACAAGTCGGTTGTGAGAAGGCAGTGTTCAGTAGGCCACGTGCGACTGCAGTGTGTAGGCTTTATTGTGTCACAAATCACACTTCAGAATCGAACTGAAGATCTCTAAATCAGACGTTCAAGACATTCTATAGAACATTTTTATGAAGAGAAAAATGTGTGGTAGTATGACCGCCACATCTTGACTGCTGAACAAAAACAACTTTTTGTGGAAGCCTGGTGCGGCTTCATTGATGTCTAAAAGGCAGAAAACTCTTTTTTGGGAGAAATCATCAGCGGTGACATGCCTTGGTGTTATCAGTACGAACCTAAGATAAAACGACCGAGTGCAGAAATTCGCATAAAGGATTATCGCTTTGACGACATAACCGACATTCAAGCCAACGTGGTGCATAGTCGAACAACATTCTAAAGAAGGAATTTTCTCACACCTTCACATGTTTCTGTGAGCGTTCTATGTGTTGTATTCAAATTGGGGGAGGGGGGAGAGAGTACATACACCACCTAAAGCAGTGGTTGGCAACCTTTCTGAGGCTATTACCCCTGAATGCAATGAGATTTTGGCTACTACCTTCCCCCTCTCCCCATCAACAACATTAGCGCCTAAATAAACTTTAGAATGAAAAAGAATTTTCTTTGAACGCTTTTATTTTTAAAAAGATGGAAGATAAATGATACTTAGTTTTCGTAGGTGCATTGTTAAACCCCGCAATAATGAGTCAGCGAGACAATTGGTACTGCTTAATTCTAACAACCTTTTTTTTATATTTATAGGAAGATGAAGTGATTCTCAGTGCATCGCGGGTGATAACTACAATTCCTCCTCAGAAAAAAAAGCTAATTGTCTAGATTGACGGTAGATACTTGTTACAAAACGTGCTTCCTCTGCACCGCTGCTTTGCCTAGTGACATCTGCTTCACTCACATTCTGTGATCCCATTTTAAAATCAACCAAGTGAAATGGTACACACCATATCTACTGCTTGAGTACCTTTAGATTCTTGGAGTCCTTACCCCTGAAATGGTAGAAACTGGAAGTCTTTAGACTGCCAATGATTTCCATCTGACCACTGCCCCACAACAGTGTAGTAGCCTTGACATAATTACTGCTGTGTTGTGGCCTTAATTAGATCGTTAATTGTAGCAAAGTGAATAATGAAGCAGTTTTTGGTCCACTGTGGAAACTACATACAACTTGGAGAAGGCATTTTCATGAGATATTTTAAGCATATACACTATGTGATCAGAAGTATCCAGACACCCCCAAAAACATACGTGTTTCATATTAGGTGTATTGTGCTGCCACCTAATGCCAGGTGCTCCATTCCATAAACCTCAATAATCATTAGACATCGTGAGAGAGCAGAATGGCGCGCCCCGAGGAACTCACGGACTTCGAAAGTGGTCAGGTGATTGGGTGTCACTTGTGTCATACGTCTGTACGCGAGATTTCCACACTCCTAAACATCCCTAGGTCCACTGTTTCCGATGTGATAGTGAAGTGGAAACCTGACGCCTCGTTTGATGTAAGGAGCGTAAACAATGGACGGTTGAACGGTGGAAAAACGTTGCGTGGAGTGACGAATCACGGTACACAATGTGGCGATCCGATGGCAGGGTGTGGGTGTGGCGAATGCCCGGTGAACGTCATCTGCCAGGGCGTCTAGTGCCAACAGTAAAATTCGGAGGCGGTCGTGTTATGGTGTGGTGTTTTTCGTGGAGAGCGCTTGCACCCGCTGTTGTTTTGCGTGGCAGTATCACAGCGTAGGCCTACATGGATGTTTTAAGCACCTTCTTGCTTCCCACTGTTGAAGAGCAATTCGGGGATGGCGATTGCATCTTTCAACACGATCGAGCACCTGTTCATAATGCACAGTCTGTGGCGGAGTGGTAACACGACAATAACATCCCTGTAATGGACTGACCTGCACAGAGTCCTGAACTGAGTCGTATAGAAGACCTTTGGGAGGTTTTGGAACGGCGACTTCGTGCGGCCTCATCGACCGACGTCGATACCTCTCCTCAGTGCGGCACACTGTTAAGAATGGGCTGCCATTCCCCAAGAAACCTTCCAGCACCTGACTGAACGTATGCGTGCGAGAGTGGAAGCTGTCATCAAGGCTAACGGTGGACCAACACCATATTGAATTCCAGCATTAGCGATGGAGGGCTCCACGAACTTGTAATTCATTTTCAGCCAGATGTCCGGGTACTTTTGATCATGTATCAGTGATAGTGTATATGCAGTGAGTGGACTATGTTAGAAACAAGGGAGATGTTCATACGTCCGTTTCACAAGCTGTAACCACCATCGCATTGTGTCACGCGTCAATGCTAGTGTTTTAAATAAAAAATGTAATTATAGGTTACTTATGTAATCAGTATTGCAGTTTCACGAAATGGTGGTGATAATAATAATGATCTTTTGAAAATAGTTCAGTTTCGAGACCCAAACACTATTGAACCCTTTTTCTTACCCATTAGGAAATTTCATTTAGCCCTGAGGGTGTAATGACGTGCAAGTTGGGAACTATTGACTTAAAGCATTAAAATCAGCATGTTACCATTTCTCTATTTTTAATTGTGCAGTCTGGAGACGTATCAGACTGACGAGCTAGGCCTGTTACACGAGCTACTGTGCTCGCTGCCCTTTGATGCAGTCCGTGTACGACTGCCGGTGCGTGCGCGCACGGAGGGCTGGCCGCCCACGCACAACCTGGGCTCGGTTCCCGGGCGAGCCACTCGGCCGGCGGTCCGCTGTTCGCTGCCCGGGGCGATCAATCTGCAGCGCCTGCACCAGCCGCCACATCCTGGCGCTGCTCACCGTTTGCCGTCCTCAAATTTCGCGGCAGGGCACCAGAACAGGGGGTTTTGTGCTCACTATGGCTACGCAGAGATTGAGAACAATTCGCTACAGAGGTTCAGGTGGCCGGTGGTGTCCGTTATCTCAGTTGGGCCAGTCGTCATAGCAGACTACGGTGTAGCGAAGTTTTACGAACGATACACATAAACTTTTAATTTCTTTTTAGTCACCAGTCTTGTGGAAGGTTTGATACTGTCTGCCACAAATTTTTCTCCAGAACCAAACTCTTCATCTCAGAGTAGCACTTGCACCGTACGCCCTCAGTTACGAGGGGGTACCTCAAACGTACCGGAATTGTTTTTTAAAAGCTATATATTTTCAAACTGTTTACAAAACAACCTTATCCCCCTCAAAATGCTGTCCATTACAAGTAATACATTTGTCCTACAGGTGCTTCCACTGTTCCAAACAATTTTTAAAGACATCTTTAGAAATGGCTGAAAGTTCCTCCCTCGTTTTCTTCTTGACTTCTTCAATATCGTCAAATCGGTGTCCTTTCATGCCTCTTTTCATTCTTGGAAATAAGAAAAAGTCGCACGGAGCAAGGTCAGGCGAGTAAGATGCATGGGGCAGCTGAACCATGCCATTTTTAGCCAAAAACTGTCTAACAGAAATGGCTGTGTGTGTGTGCAGGTGCGTTGTCGTAGTGGAAGAACCAGCCTCCTGTCTGCCAAAAATCGAGCTGCAACATAACCCACCCATCTCTGACAGCTCGACGGTCTGTGAGCACAAGCTCTCGAATGTTTTCAATAGTTTCGTCGATTTGGGCAGTTGATGGACATCCAGAACGAGGCCCGCCATCAATCGACATGCCACCATTTTTAAATCGAACAAACCACACTTACACTTGAGTTTTTCCCAGACCGTCATCTTGATAAGCTGTTTTCAACATTAAAACAGTTTCAGCAGCATTTTTACCGAGTAGAATACACAATTTCTGAGCTGCACGTTGTTTAGTTAAACTTGCCTTCATAAAAAACGAAACAAGAACAAAACCGCGGTAGCAGAAACAGTCACTGCAGATGAAGAGAACAAGCCAGATCGACGACGCAGACGGCACTGAACTGGCAATGACTTCCGCTACACACTCCTAGCGGCAGAAATGCGCACTACATAGCTACACCCACAGCTATGTTGTTTCAGTCTTTTTTTTTTTGAGTACCCCCTCGTATTTATTGTGTACCAATCTCTGTCTTGCCCTACACTTTTTATCTCTACAGCTTCCTCTAGTACCATGGAAGTTATTCCATGATGTCCTAACACATGTCCCTTCTTCTTTTCACTGTTTTCCACATGTTTCTTTCTTCGCCAATTCTATGGAGATCCTTCTCATTCCTTATCTTAGCAGACCATGTAATTGTCAACATTATTCTATAGAACCACATCTTAAATGCTTCTATTGCCTTCTGCTCTGGGTTTCCCACTCTCCATGATTCACTACCATAAACTGCTATGTTCCAAACGTACATGCTCATAAATTTCTTCCTCTGATTAAGGCCTATGTTTCACACCAGTCGAATGCTATTGGCCAGGAATGCCCTCTTCGCTTGTGATAGTCTGGTTTTTGTGTCGGCCTTGCTTCGTCTGCCATGAGCTATTTTGTTTCCTAGGTAGGATAATGCCATAATTTCGTATATTTCATGATCACCTATTTTGATGTTAAGTCTCTTGCTATTCTCATTACTACTATTTCTCATTTTCATCTTTTTCCGATTTACTCTAAATCCATATTCTGTGCTCATCAGACTGTTCATTCCTTGAAACAGATCCTGTAATTCTTCTTCACTTTCATAATCAACTCGAAATAATAATAATAATAATCATCATCATCATCTTGTACAGTCTGCAACTGCTGGCCTGGTTTGAAACATGACTTCTCTATCGTCTTCTGTGTTTTCATCATCTCTCTGTCTCCACCTTGATTCAATTTTCTCCTTTTTTTTTTTTGCCCACATCCCTTCACTCTTTCCACCCACATATCTCGTGGTCCTCCTCTTGTAACTTTTCCCTTCCTTTTCATCTCTTGTTTCCTTGTGGGTATCCTCTTCTGCTTCATTCGCTTAACATAGCCATTACCATCTAAGCTTTGGTTTCTGTGTCATACCCTGTGACGGTTCCTCCTTCCCTGATCCTCAGATTCCTTAACCTATCAGTCTAAATGGTTCAAATGGCTCTGAGCACTATGGGACTTAACATCTGTGGTCATCAGTCCCCTAGAACTTAGAACTACTTAAACCTAACTAACCTAAGGACATCACACACATCCATGCCCGAGGCAGGATTCGAACCTGCGACCGTAGCGGTCACGCGGTTCCAAACTGAAGCGCCTAGAACCGCACGGCCACACCGGCCGGCCTATCAGTCTTTGTTACCTCAATACTATTTCTCAAGATATAAATCCTCCCAGTTCATGACTTTGGTGCAGCAGCCGTAGTGATATATTTCGCCTGTCTGTCGCGTCTTCAGAATTTCTACGTGGGAAAAAGAAGGTATGATCCTATATAACTTCAGAAAGTGGTAAAATTGTTTTAACTACAATAGTGCACGCAGCACTTGTGAGGCCAATCGAGGAGCTACTTGATTGAGAAGTAGCGGCTATGGTCACGAAAACTGACAACGGCCGGATGTGCTGACCACAAGCTCCTCCATCTCTGCAACCAGTGACGCCTTTCGGCTGAGGATGGCACGGCAGTGGCTTTGTACCTTGTGGCCTCCGAGGCCTGTTTGGGCAGAGTTTCGTTTTGTTCTTGTCTTTACTCTTGATGCTAACAAATGGAGCCATGTGTTAGATATTTTATTCCTTCTTCAACTGCTTTTGTATCCATTTTACTTCTGTCGCTTATTTTAAATTTTTTAAATTTGCATTGGCTTTATTTACCACTACATATTTTGCTTTGTCCTTACTTATAGCACATTCGTAGGTGTAAGCGCCGCGTACTTACATATTTTTTCGTGCTTAATATGACTTGTTTCGAGAATTTGTTCTCATTATCAAGAGGAAATATTTATATAGGTGTCAATGTGGTGTTTGTATGTGCGTTTTCCTGCCTCTTGCCTACAGCTGTGTTTTTATGGTTTACTGCAGTCGGATAGATATTTTTGCCCGTTTTTCCAAAACATTACATAAAATACAAATATAAATACTCGTATTTGAGCATGAGAATAAATTTTCGCAAAGAATAGTGTAAATAGTGAAAAAAACGCGTATCTGATACAGTCTTTCATTACGTAAATCATGAATCCTATTTCTGCTGAAGATTGTCTCATGTTTAAGTTAAGATTTTTGTCAAAAGGCGAAAGCTATTCCAACTTGTAATATAGTACTCGAATCGCACAGTGTACCGTTTTGGGTGTGAAACGTGTGAACCAGTACATTGATCACCGAAGGAGGAATTTATGATCGATAAATAGGTTATTTGGAGTACAAATAAATAGTTTTAACACATTTGGATTTTCACATCTCCATACCCTTCCGCGTCCTTCCTTTTTGTTCGTAAGCTCAACATCATCCACAGCGCAGTCACTTCGAATGCAACTGACTGCTGCAGCAATTTCTTTGTAAGACTCCAGCTGCTAATTACGTTTCTGTAGTCCGAGTAATTTGTGTTGTAAAGAATTTCGTATTCTTTATTCTTGGCAACGATCGTTATGGCGGTAGCCACACACCAGGTATAGTTTGTCACTTTATAGTTTAAATGCATTAAAGCAAGCGAAGTGATATGTATGCAATGGCAACCTTTGATCAAAGTTAATCCCTCGAACTTTTATCGAAGAGCTTTGCTAAAAGCGTTCCTACTACACTATCAAAGATTTGACCAAAGGTCTTTGACAAGTATTTATCGTTGGCCATGAACACTGACGTCACACAGACCGTGCGCTCAGGTCTGCATTTTTCGTAGATGAGCAAGAGTTGGCTTTTTTTTTTTTTACACTTGGGCCCACAACTTGTCTAATTAATCTTTCTTCACTTCCGTTGAAATTGTTTTTGCGCTTCTGAGTTTCTATGGTCTCTCACCACATCCTACCGTAGTAATTATTCGATGTTGCTAAAACCACAGTGTCAGAGACGTGAATTTGGGGTTTTCTGGTCTTAACGCATGGTCTGCTACTGCTGATTTATTCGTATTGCACAGGTGGCAACTGCTGTTGTGTTCCTGGAGGCGTGTGTTAACGATTATTTTTGTATTTCCTGTTGGCCGCAAGTGCGAGGGATTAAATGTACTCCCGATGTAGCCAGCGGCAAGTGTAGGTCCTTTGTATTGTTCAACTGTTTGCGCAAGTTTCTTGTTGGTTCAAACCTTGTAACGATACCGTGCCTCCCGAGTACTTCGTTGATGCGATCTGTAACAGTTTTTACAGATGGAAGGAAAACTTTCTTTTAGTTGGCTCTTTCTCATTAGAAGGTATAGATCTTACAGGATGCAGAGCCCTATTTACCTCTTTGTCAGAATACCCGTTTCTTCTGAAGGCTGTTCTTAAATAATCGAGGTCGTCTTTTACGTACTGTGGTTCACAGGTTTCTTTAGCCCGGTCCACCAATGTTTTCACACTGGACTCGCATTCGGGAGGACGACGGTTCAATCGCGCGTCTGGCCATCCTGATTTAGGTTTTCCGTGATTTCCCTAAATCGCCTCAGGCAAATGCCGGGATGGTTCCTTTGAAAGGGCACGGCCGACTTCCTTCCTCACCCTTCCCTAATCTCATGAGACCGATGATCCCGCAGTTTGGTCTCTTCCCCCGAAATCAACCCAACCCAACCAATGTTTCGATCGCACCTCTATTCTGTTTAAGATAATGATTGGAATTTCTGTGCAGTTATCGATCTATGTGAGTAGGCTTTCTGTGGACTTTATGCCCTAAATTTTTTTCAAGTTTTCTAAGTACCTACACATCCAAAAATGAAATTTTACCTCCCTTCTCTTCTTCCACAATGAACCTTATCGTACAGTGAAGCGCCAAAGAAACTGGTATAGGCATGCGTATTCAAATACAGAGATATGTAAACAGGCACAATACACCGCTGCGGTTGGCAACGTCTGTATAATACAAGTGTCTGGCGTAGATGTTAGATCGGCTACTGATGTTACACCAGTGGGTTGTCTAGACTGAGTTTGTACGTGGTGTTGTAGTCGGCGCACGAGCGATGAGACACAGCATCTCCGAGGTAGCGATGAACAGGAGATTTTCACTTACGACCATTTCACGAGTGTTCCGTGAAAATCTCCGACGTCGATGCGGCTGGAAAAAGATGCTGCAAGAACGGGACCAAGGACGACTGAAGAGAATCGTTCAATGTTGAGCCATCAAAAAGGGTCAGCGTGCGAATCATTCAACGAAATATCATCGCTGTGGGTTTTCAGAGCCGAAGGCCCACTCGTGTACCGTTGATGACTGCATGACACAAAGCTTCACGCCTCGCCTGAGCCAGTCAACACAGGCATTGGACTGTTGATGACTGGAAACATGTTGCCTAGTCGGACGAGTCTCTTTTCAAATTGTATCGAGCTGATGGACATGTACGGGTATGGAGACAACCTCATGAATCCATGGACTCTGCATGTCAGCAGGGGACTGTTCAAGCTAGTGGAGGCTCTGTAATGGCGTGGTTCAAAATGGTTCAAATGGCTCTGAGCACTATGGGACTTAACTGCTATGGTCATCAGTCCCCTAGGACTTAGAACTACTTAAACCTAACTAACCTAAGGACATCACACACATCCATGCCCGAGGCAGGATTCGAACCTGCGACCGTAGCGGTTGCGCGGTTCCAGACTGTAGCGCCTAGGACCGCTCAGCCACTCCGGTCGGCCGCATCCATTCATGTCCGTTGTGCATTCCGACGTACGTGGGCAATTCCAGCAGGACATTGCGACACCCCACACGTCCAGAATTGCTACAGAGTGGCTCTAGGAATACTCTTCTGAGTTAAACTCTTCCGCTGGCCACCAAACCCTCAGACATTATTGAGCATCTCTGGGATGCCTTGCAACGTGCTGCTCAGAAGAGACCTCCACCTCCTCGTAGTCTTACGGATATAAGGACAGCACTACAAGATTCATGTTGTCAGTTCCCTCCAGCACTACTTCAGAGATTAGTCGAGCCCATGTCACGTCGTGTTGCGGCACTTGTGCGTCCTCGCGGGAGCCCTAAACGATATTAGGCTGGTATACTAGTTTCTTTGGCTCTTCGCTGTAAAACTAACATTATTCAGAAAATTTAGTCCTTTTTCTCCATGACGCCATCCACGTACCGAAACCAGCATGAGAGTTTCTTCTCCGCGGTCTGAAGCGTCGCTTCTTCAAATTTTCCCATATATTTATTTACTTTCCGTCTCCAGAACAGCATACATTAACATGTAATATAAGTCAACTGTAACCAAATATAAAGTTTGACTATTTATACGTCTCTGTTAGACTCATTTCATACCATTTAAATGCCGGCACGGTAGCTCAGCGTGTTCGGTCAGAGGGTTAGCTGCCCTTTGTAATAAAAAAAAAAAAACTGAGTTAATCGATCAACAACGATTTTAAAAGGATGTCTTATGACGTCCGCCCCGAGCAGATGCAACGAACAAAAGCGAACAAAATGAGATTAAAAAAAAAAAAGTGGTCAGGGTGACGGATTGCCGTCCTACGGGCCCGGCTGGATCGGGGATTTACTCCGCTCAGGGACTGGGTGTTGTGCGGTCTTCATCATCATTTCATCCCCATCCGGCGCGCAGGTCGCCCAATGTGGCGTCGACTTTAATAAGACCTGCACCAAGGCGGGCGGACCTGCCCCGCAAGGGGCCTCCCGGCCAATGATGCCAAACGATCATGTCCATTTTCCATTGGTACACAATTACATTAAAGTATCAATTTTTCCAGTAAACACCTAATCCTACATTACCTACATTTTGTGCTCCCAGACTCCCTCTATCTCTTTATCATCTGTATAAACGAGTGAGTGAGTGAATGAGTGAGTGTGTATGTTGAATTTGTCTTTTATATACGGTAGCAGTACAATATCGGGCTGGCTGCTGAGGTAGCAACAGCATAGGCAACTAGCTTTCTCAGTCAAGACAAAGAGATTTGTGCCTTTTCGGCAGTCTTTCGACAGTAGGTAAGTTCAAAAAAATGTTCAAATGTGTGTGAAATCTTATGGGACTTAACTGCTAAGGTCATCAGTCCCTAAGCTTACACACTACTTAACCTAAATTATCCTAAGGACAAACACACACACACCCATGCCCGAGGGAGGACTCGAACCTCCGCCGGGAGTGGTTAAGTGGGTGACAGAAAGGTCTCTTTCTGGGGGAAGTCATTGCAGGGGGAGCGTTCTCTTGGCACTCTGGACTGGACCTTAGGTGAGTGAAGATGGTAGTCTTAAGAGCGACTTGGCATTGATGAGTGTGTTTTAATGTGTGATGGTGTGTAGCCATTCTGATATACGTGTTTGATTTGTTAGTCAGTTTTAAAGTTCGGTAGTCGAATCCGTATATCTTTCAGAATGTAGTCACGACTATATTTTCTGTATTTAGTAAGTTTTTCCGATCCTTGCTTTGTGTAACCAGAACACGTGGTGTAGAAAGTTCGTTACCCCAGCACAGGTTTAAAGTTCAATTGCCTGATTTCTCTTTTGACTGGAATGTACGTAAGATCTTTTCTTGCGCGCGCGTGTGCGTGTGTGTGTGTGTGTGTGTGTGTGTGTGTGTGTGTGTGTGTGTGTGTGCGTGTGTGTTTTATTTCTTCTATTTTTCATTTCATCAGTTCGGAACAGCGCTGCTGTTATGGTCGCAGGTTCGAATCCTGCCTCGGGCATGGATGTGTGTGATGTCCTAAGTAGTTCTAAGTCTAGGGGACTGATGACCTCAGATGTTAAGTTCCATAGTGCTCAGAGCCATTTGAACCATTTTTTTGTGAAATTTTTACGAGTCTTAATAATTTGACGTATTTTATCCTCCACGCTTCCAGTTTCTAGAAATTTTTTACAGTGTTTGCAGAGACAGATTGTCAGTGCTTGGCACGATCTGGATACTCCTCAACATACCAACGCAACGCTGCTCTAATAATTTGGGGATATTCGCTATTAACGATATTCACTTTTCCGACTGGCACATACATTGTGAATGTTTCAATAGCTTCACAAGCAAGTTGTCTGATTGCTACGACTGCAGAACATACATTGAAGGGCTTCAAGCGCCCAAGAACCATGCCTGAGTTACGCGCTAGCTTTTATTTAGTATAATCGGGCAGACCTTGGTAGAGCCTCCTGTCGTGATTGCAGGATAGCGGTTTGCGGCCCAGTTATCTTGATACTATTTGATCAAGTCTCATAAATGTTTTGTAGCCCGCCCGGTTAGCCCTGCGGTCTAAATCACGGCTTTCCGGGAGGGAATGGGCGCATGGTCCCCGGCACGAATCCGCCCGGCGTACTTGGGTCGAGAACCGGTGAGCCGGCCAGTCTGTGGATGGTTTTTAGGCGGTTTTACATTTGCCACGGCGAATGCGGGCTGCTTCCCTTTATTCCGCCTCAGCTACACTATGTCGGCGATTGCTGCGCAAACAAGTTCTCCACGTACGCGTACACCACCATTACTCTACCATGCAAACATAGGGGTTATAAAATAAATAAAATAAATAAAATAAATATGTTGTTGTTATTTTTTAAATATGTTAATTATTCTATCTGTATGATGGTGATTGTGATTGCAATTGTATTTGCTTATCTGGAATGTGGACGTTTAATTATTCGGTATCAGACGCTTGACAATGGCTTTTTCGTAAAGGCAATGTTACTCGTAGTTGACCGTGAAATAAAACTGAATAATCGGACTTCGTAATTAAATCGTTTCCAAAGACTGCTGCGGTAGGTGCGGACTCATAATCTAAATCTCAATATTACAATAATTTGCCAGCCATGCCAATACGTCGTACAGAGGTGATTGTCTACTAAACATAAAAAAGTTACACAGTTAGTTAAATCAGATATATTCAATGAATAAGCCTACAGTTCATAATCCTACTTACTTTTATAAATATAATTCTTTACAGAATCGAGTGCCTAGTGTGGTTGCAACTCGCAGTATTCTTCTATAACATGAAATATGGCGGTGTGCCAGACAATAAAATAAAAATACGTGCTTCTCGCACCACTTCTACCAGAGCTCTCCTTTCTTAATCAAACATAAGAGTAACGTAATTATGCTTTTGTTTTATCAGCGACACAGCGCTGCAGTTGTGTGCCATAGGCTTTATTTATTTGTCACTGATTATTTATTTAATTAATATTTCGAGTTTCCGAGGAAACTCACGCTCGGCATGCAAATGTGCCTTTATAGGGTTACACTCGTCTGGTGTGAGACGTTCGCTGGGGGGCGGGGGGGGGGGGGGGGGGGGAGCGTCCACCGAGGGCCGAACCGCGCAATAGCCCTGGGTTCGGTGTGGGGCGGCGGAGGAGTGAAGTGGTGAAGTGGACTGCGGTAGTAGTCGTGGGGTTGTGGAGTGGACGTACCCTCTCCGTCGTTTCTAGTCCCCCGGTTAACACACAATACAATACAATGTGTTGTAGCTGAGTTTCTCTTACAGGCCTCTTTAAAATGCCACAGAAAAAAAGTATGTAGTTCCATTATAAAAGAAAACAAAGCCGGTGTCGTAATTCGGCTACTACAAAAGATAAAAAATACTTAAGAAATGTCGGGAAATTCGACATGTTGTCACCTATAAACTGACGAAATTCGCACCTCGATATACATTCTGGACACATTTGGGGTGGTCCGTTGTAACTGTCTAAATCTGTTTACACAGGGTGTTTCAGCACAGCGGTTACAAACTTTTAGGAGAGACAAATTACACCTCGACGATGGAAAATCGCCACTACCTGGGAGCGGTAGTGGCGCCACAAAGCACGGGAATGCTGCTGAACTAAGTATAATAAACATGTTTTCTCATCATGTTCGTGTTCTTCCTCTCTTGTGTTTTGTGTCGTCACTACCGTACTAGGAAAGCGTTTCCCACAATGTATTGCTACGTGATTTTTCCATCGTCTCTCACGTGCTACATTTCATTCTGTAATATTTAAAACAGGGAGAGAGAGAGAGAGAGACAAAAAATTGCCTTCAACAGCGATGGTGCTCTCTTATTATTTTAGATGAAATTTTCAACTAGCCGGGCAAGTTCGTGTTGCAGGAGAACTACAATACATGTGCTTGCGACGACGGAGACTTCGATAGTTTGCTGTCACACTAGCTCAGATCATTCTGTAGTTCGCCTACCAAAATACACAAGTCAAGGTAGAAATATAAGGATGGCTCAAGACAAGCTGTCTGCAATTGTACCTAAACAACGTGGCGAATTACACGGCTTGTAAGGTACCCCTTCTGTTCAAGCCACATTTTATTTCCTTATTTTCCACTGTTACAATTTTGTATTGTCTCTACAGATATCGTGTAGCATTCAGAGAGTAAAGTGCTACTGCAGAGGGCACACAGTCAGGGCAAGATTTCAGTTCCCATGCTAGCTGACGGAGCCAATCGAGCATAGGCGTTGCCAGTGGACAATGGTGTAATGGAAATGAGCGTTTGGCGTCATTGGCCGGGAGGCCCATTACGGGGCAGGTCTGGTCGCCTTGGTCCAGGTCTTATTATAATCGACGCCACATTAAGCGACCTGCGCGCCGGATGGGGATAAAGTGATGATGAAGACAACACAACAACCAGTCCATGGGCGGATAAAATCCTCGACCCAGCCGGGAACCGAACCCGGGCCCCTTAGGACGACAGTCCGTCACACTGACCACTTTTTTCCCCTCTTTTTTCTTTTTTTTTTCCTTTTTGCTTGTTGTTGATCGTTGTGTTTGGTAGTTGCGGACGTCACATGACATCCGTGCAAGTACGTTGTTGATCCTTTTGCTCAGTTTATTAATATAGCTCTCTGACCGAACACGCTGAGCTACCGTGCCGGTTACCACTCAGCTATCGGGGCGGACGACAGTGGTGTGAGGCGCTGTGTCTAGACTTCAGAACAACCGTTTCATCAGCAGCGAGGTACGTAGGGGAAGCACAGTTATTCTGGCCCGAAATATAAATTTCCTCCTCCTGCGAGTCTTAAACTGGGTGGAAGTTCATGTGACGTCATGTCAAGTGAGTCGCGAAAAAGTGATAAAAATTTGCTAATAAAACTCGATTTTTCTAATACAGAGCTTACAGGTCATAAGTGCTTCGTTAAAACAATATTACAACGGCAGAAATCGATCTTCATAATAAATAAACGAGTAATGTTCAAGCTAACGAAAATGTACGAGCGGCTACGAAATATCACGATAGTAATAGCGAGGTATAGGCAACGCGCCGAAAGGATGCCTTCCTATCTAGTACTGTCGTAAGTCCATGTTCTCGGGAAATTGCTTGTTTCCAGTAAATCATTATTGATTGTGTCGATATTACCAGTTTATGGGGCTTAGAAAATAAATACATCTTAATGGCATCTCTTTTGAACGTTATTCCGAATAATATAGGTTCACTTAGAATAACAGGAAGTGATGCAGTTTTCAAAGAACGGGATGGCGCTGGTAGTGCTCCTGCGAGGGACATAAACTCCGAGAGCTTCTCGGCAAAACAGGTCGTCCTAAGCGACGACGCGCTAACACAGTCGAAGAACGGATTGTCTTATTCTCTGCAAAACTCTAATGGAAACCATGACCAGTCATGCTGCACCCTTCTTATAACATCCTCTACGGACTCACTCGTTAAACTGAAAAATCCCTGCAGGTTTCGTGCAAGTGGTGGGGGCGAGGGGGGGGGGGGTTCTTCCAAGATGAAGGTTAACCGAAACAGTTCCCAAAACTCTAACTGCACGCTGCTGACCCCATTTGTTCCGACTGTTTTTGCCTCAACTGCTCGCTCACACCAGAGAACTTTTCCGCCAACCGATACGAGTCTTAAACTGGGTGGAAGTTCATGTGACGTCATGTCAAGTGAGTCGCGAAAACACAGATCTTGTTTTCAATACTCGCACGAGGCGCTCGGTTCTTTGCGTCAGAGGTGTTTCAAATTCCGAAGTAGCTCTAATAGCTAGACAAGAAGATAAAACGAGAAAATAAGAGTCTGTAATATGCATTTAGTGGTCTGTAGAAACATGGATCGTTGCCACATTTTTTAGTCAGTGGCAGGTCGAAAGATGTAATTGAATAGATTTGTCTACTGTCAACTAGCGTTAGGGCAAAGACAAACCCCGGGCTGTCTACCCGTTGTATTACCGAGCTGTATTTGTTAACAGACCAGAGCCTTTGGAGTTTATGCCACACTGCAGGCCGTGATTTATTGGATTGCTGCATATGGTCGTAGCGATTTTCCATAACTTTAATAAACGCAACAGATACACATCATAGACGCTTTACGCATCAATAATATATTCTCCAATATTTACAACTCTATATGTATATCCACATGGATACTCTGCAAATCACACTTAAGTGCGAGGCGGAGAGTTCATTGAACCACCTTCACAATAATTATCTATTATTCCACTCTCGTACAACGCGCAGAAAAAACGAACACCTATATCTCCCTTATTTTAGTATAATCATCGTTTCTCCCTATGTTGGTCGGCGTCAACAAAATATTTTCGCATTCGGAAGAGAAATTTGCTGGTTGAAATTTCGTGAGAAGATCCCGCCGCAACGAGAAATGGCTTTGTTTTAATGATGTCCATCCCAACTCCTGTATCACGTCCGTCACACTCTTTCCCCTATTTTTCGCAAATACAAAACGTTCTGCTCTTCTTTGAACGTTCTCGATGTACTTCGTTGATCGTGTCTATTAAGGATCCCAGACCGCTCAGCAGTACTCCAAAAGAAGACGGACAATCGTAGTGCAGGCAGTGTCTTTATAGTAGATTTGTTACATTTTCTAGTGTTCTGCCAATAAAATGCAGTCTTCGGCTCGCATTCCCCAAAACATTATCTGTGTGTTCTTTCCAATTTAATTTGTTCGTAACTGTTTGTCCTAGTTATTTAGTTGAATGATTTACCGTGCAGCCGAAGTTTGACGGATTCCTTTTAGCATTCACGTGGATGACCTCACACATTTCATTATTTAGGGTTAACTGTCACTTTTCGCACTATACAGATATCTTTTATAAATTTTCTAGATTTTAATAATGAAACGTTAAAAAAGAAAATAAAAAATAGAAAAATATATAAAAAAGAAGAGTAAAGCTATGATGTTTATTGTTTATTTTATAAGTGTTGATCAGTGTTAGTTAAACTAAAGATAAATGAAACCTCAAACGAAACTTCCGTACCAAAATTTTAGATGAAATATTGTCCAAACTCATTGTGAATAGATTTTTACAAAAATATACATTTAAATTTTTCCACGTAAGTACATGTTATTTTTGCAGAGAGCAATAGATACATACTTACTGTCACCAGTGTGTTTTACAAGAGTTGAACAGAGACTCTCTGCCCTAACACAAACTCTGTAAGTTTAGCTATACTCCTTGGTTTATCTACGTTTTGCAAAGGAAGTGGAGCGCGTTACCTGTGACTAAATGAGTGAAATATAGTAAAATTAACGTCACTGGAAAACATTCAGTATGTTTTCCAGAATACTGTGTACACCAACAACCAACCAACGGATACTTATAACTGTAAGTAATTCAAGAAAATCGATCTCATAATATGAATAATTCTTATCACACTCAGTACTTACAAGTTTCGTTTGTACATCTTGCCATAGCTACACGACACCCACACTGCTACAGAGATCAATAAATACACTCCTGGAAATTGAAATAAGAACACCGTGAATTCATTGTCCCAGGAAGGGGAAACTTTATTGACACATTCCTGGGGTCAGATACATCACATGATCACACTGACAGAACCACAGGCACATAGACACAGGCAACAGAGCATGCACAATGTCGGCACTAGTACAGTGTATATCCACCTTTCGCAGCAATGCAGGCTGCTATTCTCCCATGGAGACGATCGTAGAGATGCTGGATGTAGTCCTGTGGAACGGCTTGCCATGCCATTTCCACCTGGCGCCTCAGTTGGACCAGCGTTCGTGCTGGACGTGCAGACCGCGTGAGACGACGCTTCATCCAGTCCCAAACGTGCTCAATGGGGGACAGATCCGGAGATCTTGCTGGCCAGGGTAGTTGACGTACACCTTCTAGAGCACGTTGGGTGGCACGGGATACATGCGGACGTGTATTGTCCTGTTGGAACAGCAAGTTCCCTTGCCGGTCTAGGAATGGTAGAACGATGGGTTTGATGACGGTTTGGATGTACCGTGCACTATTCAGTGTCCCCTCGACGATCACCAGTGGTGTACGGCCAGTGTAGGAGATCGCTCCCCACACCATGATGCCAGGTGTTGGCCCTGTGTTCCTCGGTCGTATGCAGTCCTGATTGTGGCGCTCACCTGCACGGCGCCAAACACGCATACGACCATCATTGGCACCAAGGCAGAAGCGACTCTCATCGCTGAAGATGACACGTCTCCATTCGTCCCTCCATTCACGCCTGTCGCGACACCACTGGAGGCGGGCTGCACGATGTTGGGGAGTGAGCGGAAGACGGCCTAACGGTGTGCGGGACCGTAGCCCAGCTTCATGGAGACGGTTGCGAATGGTCCTCGCCGATACCCCGGGAGCAACAGTGTCCCTAATTTGCTGGGAAGTGGCGGTGCGGTCCCCTACGGCACTGCGTAGGATCCTACGGTCTTGGCGTGCATCCGTGCGTCGCTGCGGTCCGGTCCCAGGTCGACGGGCACGTGCACCTTCCGCCGACCACTGGCGACAACATCGATGTACTGTGGAGACCTCACGCCCCACGTGTTGAGCAATTCGGCGGTACGTCCACCGGGCCTCCCGCATACCCACTATACGCCCTCGCTCAAAGTCCGTCAACTGCACATACGGTTCACGTCCACGCTGTCGCGGCATGCTACCAGTGTTAAAGACTGCGATGGAGCTCCGTATGCCACGGCAAACTGGCTGACACTGACGGCGGCGGTGCACAAATGCTGCGCAGCTAGCGCCATTCGACGGCCAACACCGCGGTTCCTGGTGTGTCCGCTGTGCCGTGCGTGTGATCATTGCTTGTACAGCCCTCTCGCAGTGTCCGGAGCAAGTATGGTGGGTCTGACACACCGGTGTCAATGTGTTCTTTTTTCCATTTCCAGGAGTGTATGTACCATCTGATGATGACTCGCTAGGCGCTTCGAAACTGGTAACAGGATAATAAAAATTTAAGACCGAAACAAAAGGCGACTCGTTGCAGTAATTTCAAGAAACATTTATTCATCACAGTCGCAGTGATCTTGATCCATAATGAACAAAAGTTTATATGACGAATGCTTCAGTTTCCAAGTGCTACTCCAGATGGGTGTAAAAATGAATGTGCGCCACGGAAAATAATAAACGCTAAAATGATGATTTTGCCCTGTCTACCCCCTGAAGCAGATCTTAGGATCTCTTAATGATAAACGTTGTTGTTCAATATATTTATTATAGATTAAAATCACCTTGTAAGTACAATTGTCTGTATTTCCTAACTAATCAGTTGCCCAACTCTGCCCCTTATTATGACTGCGCAGTCTAATATCACTAACGCAAAGTGACTGACATCATCTACGTACCAAACACTAGAAGACACTACTTTCAAACATGATCTACGGTGGTGTGGAACCTAATTGGAAATAAACTAACGTGATCACAGCTGTTTAGCTTCATAGCTCTAGTAAGCCGAAGCAATTTGCGATATCACCGTATGTACTGCGTACGGTGTGTCGAAGTGATGGTTCTCGTACTCGACTGCGACGATGGAAGAACTCTAGCCACAAATAAACTCTTTCAATGAGTAGGACGGCAGAAGGCGGTCGTCTGACTAATATCCTCTAGTACTGTCTTCTCCTCTCTGTGTTCTACAGACGAGAAACGCGAACTCCCAGCCACAAGGACGGAGTTAAAATAACGTCTCGACGTAAGTATAGGCAGAGGAAGTGCTCTCAATTACTGAACGCTGCGTACTCAACGCCGACTTCCAACCCTGAGGTGAAGTCCAGAACCATATAGGTTCGCAACAGTACAGTGCCTAACTGTTCTAACTTTAAACTCTCCTGAGAGCAAAGACAGCAAGTCCGTCTGTACCGACAAAACTGATACCGAGCGACCGTCACACTCGAGCGCTCACAATGGAAGACCACGTCTCTCCACCGCTGGCTTCCCAGCAAAGCTCGGCTCCCCACCCTCGTAATTCCGAAAACAAATCATATTCCCGAAACCACGGAATATTCTCCCTATCTACAGATTCTTCCGATCGCCGACCAACCATATTTTAGTCTTTTGTCGTCCAGCGCGGAGAGTTTGCGAGGAATAATCTATACTCTTAAAGTGGTACGCTTCTGAGTAAAAACCTCGGAAATAACCAAGCCTGCGTGGTTTCCGAGGTGCCGCTTCTTCGTTCCTCTCACCTGCATCAAAGATTTGCAGAGTTCCTGGTTATTCTTCCGGTCCTGCTACAATAGTGGCCGGCTGTAACCCTGTTGTGCTCCAGAGCTTAGGTGCCACGATGTCCGTCTAGCTATTTCCTGTTTTTAAGCAGGATCAACACCTGTGCAGGCCTTCCACCCAGAGCTTGAGTTCTGCCTGCCATTTCATCTCCACTGGCGATCTAGCCTCTACTAGTATAGGCAATCATTCATTGCGCCGTTCTGTTAATAAATACACTCCGTCACCTTTCATGCAATAAGCGTTAACAATTACTTACAAGGCATACGGACAATGTCAAGTCTCCTTTAAATATTCTTATATACGACGTACAACCTATTACATGATACCTAATTGTGTTTATAGATCATGGAAAAGCATGTGGATGAATGCTTGTAAGGTGCGAATTTATAGCCACCTTACAAGTTCACTGAAGAAAATAACCTAAAATGTTATTCTGTCCTGTGCGACGATTTGAACGGGAGAAACACAGAAACAAATTCTGAACCTTTTTTTGTGTGAAGATTATGGTGCTTGCAGAGTTATAATCAGATTGTGCAAGAGTTACTGTGATTAATGAGTTCAAGCTGGCTCTCAGACGGGGTCGATAGTAAAGATGCCTTTTCCTCATTTTGATTTGAATTAATAAATGAGGTAGCGTCCCTTATACTGAGACTTTATTGTAGCACTGTAGCAGTAACCGCAAAAGCTACTCCAAAATTCACAGTCTGTAGATCACCTATTAGGAGCCACTGCCTACGAAGAAGAAATTGAAATGGGATATCGATGTACATTTAGAAATTATGGGTAAGCAAGAATCTACTTGATTATTTAGGAAGAATCAAGAGGAATTTGTTAGCAGTTACTTTTGCTATTCATTCACCGTAACTCTCCACGTGAAATCCTCCGTGAACTACAGCTTACACTTTAGTGCGTCCGACTTAGTAAAGCGCCACGACAGGAGTTTCTTGTTGCTAAGAGACTACAACCTGTACGCTGATTTTGCGTGACGCAGATGACCCTCAGCTGAGGTTTGGAGTCGTGGAGTGGGCGCCGATTGTAAGTGGGCGGTCTGATCGTGTCTAGTGCGTGCGTCACGAGCTAGCACGGTGCCCACGTGGTGAGAGTGGGAAAGGGGGGGGGGGGAGAATTTTGCGTGTGAGAGGGGCGGCGCGGCGGTAGGGTGCGCGCCAGCGATGAATGGCTTCATTTCCTGTAGGCGGCGAAACCGGCGCACCCGGATATTACGTTAAAGTCGTCGCGCCCCGTGGCGACGGCGCACCCGCCAGACACGCGATTGGCAAGGTGCGGGAAGGGGTGGGGGAGGGGTGAGGGGAGGAGGGGAGGGGACGGCGCAGGTGGTCGCGGCTGGAAGAGGCGTCGCGAGGTGGCGGGCGGCCTCGAGTCGTATGGGGTCGGGACAGGGCGGCTGCTTACCACGACAAGTACACTCCGCGCCAGGCATGACTGACGTCACGGAGAGAACGGCCGCGCTGAACAGAAAACATTGACTGCGAGCACTCACCTGCAGTCACTTCAGGCAGCTCGGTTACCCCATCCTGTTCTCCATCATCTTCAGAGTGGGAATCACCGTAATCATTTTCGCTATCACTATCTACGCCACCTAAACTTATTATTATATCTGTTTCATCGTCGAAAGCGATTCTTGCTGCATGTATTCGATCTCGATTTTCCTAACGTGTTCGCACGTCGGAATTGTGGTGTCCACGTCTCCTCAGAGTTGACAAGACTCGGCGGTGATTGTTGCCCCAGTCGGTATGACGTGGAACGGCGTCCGTCCCTCAAGACAACGCCACCCTGTCACTATTACACTACTGGCCATTAAAATTGCTACACCAAGAAGAAATGCAGATGATAAACGGATATTCATTTGACAAATATATTATTCTAGAACTGACATGTGATTACATTTTCACGCCATTTGGGTGCATGGATACTGAGAAATCAGTACTCAGAACAACCACCTTTGGCCGTAATAACGGCCTTGATACACCTGGGAATTGAGTCAAAACAGAGCTTGGACGGCGTATACAGGTACAGCTGCCTATGCAGCTTAAAGTCGATACCACAGTACAGGACCGTACAGGACCTGCAACATGCGGTCGTGCATTATCCTCCTAAAATGTAGGGTTTCGCAGGGATCGAATGAAGGGTAGAGCCACGGGTCGTAACACATGTGAAATGTAACGTCCACTGCTCAAAGTGCCGTCATTGCGAACAAGAGGTGACCGATACGTGTAACCAATGGCACCCCATACCATCACGCCGGGTGGTACGCCAGTATGGCGATGACGAATACACGCTTCCAATATGCGTTCACCGCGATGTCGCCAAACACGGATGCGACCATCATGATGCTGTAAACAGAACATGGATTCACCCGAAAAAATGATGTTTTGCCATTTGTGCACCCAGGTTCGTTGTTGAGTACACCATCGCAGGCGCTCCTGTCCCGTGATGCACCGTCAAGGGTAACCGCAGCCATGGTCTTCGAGCTGATAGTCCATGCTGCTGCAAACGTCGTCGAATTGTTCGTGCAGATGGCTGTTGTTTTGCAAACGTCCCCATCTGTTGACTCAAGGATCGAGACGTGGCTGCACGATCCGTTACAGCCATGCGAATAAGATACCTGTCATCTCGACTGCTAGTGATACGAGGCCGTTGGGATCCACCACGGCGTTCTGTATTACCCTCCTGAACCCACCGATTCCATATTCTGCTAACAGTCATTAGATCTCGACCAACGCGAGCAGCAATGTCGCGATACGATAAACCACAATCGTGATAGGCTACAATCCGACCTTTATCAAAGTCGGAAACGTGATGGTACGCATCTCTCCTCCTTACACGAGGCATCACAACAACGTTTCACCAGGCAACGCCGGTCAACTGCTGTTTGTGTAAGAGAAATCGGTTGGAAACGTTCCTCACGCCAGCATGTTGTAGGCGTCGCCACCGGCGCCAACCTTGTGTGAATGCTCTGAAAAGCTAATCATTTGCATATCACAGCATCTTCTTCCTGTCGTTTAAATTTCGCGTCTGTAACACGTCAACTTCATGGTGTAGCAATTTTAATGGCCAGTAGTGTAGAAAAAGATAAACTCCTCGCGTGGTTTGGTAATATTCCAGACACCGTCTTTCGTGATTAATGTCAATATTTCGATAGAGCAGCGCGTCAGAATGTGTAAGCCGCTCTTGCTTCTTCGCCGATAAACGCGGCAATTGCACCACCAATTTTTTGTTGTTGTGAGTCCGCGGCAGACTTTCAGCTTGCGCGAACTGGCTAACTGTAGTTCTTCTTTTTGTTATAACCGGTTAGGTAATGGATACTGAATATTAATAATATAAAGTCTCTAATCTGCAATCCATCACCCAAGTCGTGGCCTCACTATGGAATTGCGAGGATGTAAGTTAATGAATTGTTATTCCGTCGTCAAGACGTCGCTACGTCGCGTGTTCAATAACAAACTACATGACGTAATTCCAGAGATAACCTATACTTAAGCAATGTTCAGTATCTTGGGAGAAATAGATGATTGTTCTGTTAAATAATCATGAATTCACTTTTCACTTCACAATATTCTAATAGGCAATTAATTGTCACTAATACACATGATAATGTCTATTCAATTATGTAGGCGACACGAAGAATTAAAGTCTCAATCCAATATTATTGTTCCTTGTAATTAATTGTCCCTACTCTGAGCACGCACACCGATTTCTCACTCAGGGAATTGCATCTGTTTGCATCAGTAATCCTGTCGTTGACGACAACTTCTGACAACTCGGCGCAGTTGTACATTCTTCGTTTTTGCGTTTGTTTGTTACCTACTCGAGACTAATAATTGTTTTTCTGTTGGCGATCTTTCTTTTTCAATGTCCTTGAATGTTCGTGCTTATTCAGTATCACGAACGCTAAGTCCCATCACAATTCTCACACGATTTAATTTCGTCGCGAATCTCCGTATCCCGTTGTCTTGCTAACAGCAAAGATGACTTTGCTGCGGTATGACTTCTGAATAATACTTCAGTCTATATCGCAAAACTTTCAAACTTCCGATTAGCTTAAAACAATCTAGTAACGCTTACATGCATGCTACTATTGCAATAGTACTAGAGAACGATTAGATAGCAACTGAAGCTAACATTTCCATTTCCGAGTTACATTGTAGTCACATCGAACTTACTTTTCGGTGCGGCTACAACTCCTTCTATGGTAAACGTTATCTTTGGCCAATTTACCATCTGGGCGTTAACCTTCGTTATTAATTATTTTGCCATTCCTTCTTTGATATTTTTGTTGCGTATCCTATCATATTCTTTCATTCAGCCTCTATTTCATGACAAATATTATTATTCCCATGACATTCCTGTTGATCAAATTATCAAAAGTATAAATTTTGTCGTCAGTAGCTGACGTCACTGTCAGGATGACTAATTTTCCTGCTTCTTTTACAGCAAAGGGTTGTTTATTAGGGTTTCTGTAATTGAGGTGTTATAGAATTCAGTCCTATTGAGTCACCGAATTAAATTTCTCCTCGCATAAATGTTTCACGGACGTTACGTTGCGGAAATGTTCGTAGAAGCGACCCAAGCCTTTACAATAGACCAAGAATTCTCTATAGGATTTAATTCCAGGTGGAGAGGACGAAGGCGTAAAGCAACGTGACTTGCAGTTTGTAGAATCTCATGACGGAATTCCCGACGGTCCTTGGCTTGCTTCTTCGAACAAGCTCATATAGAACAGGGCTCGGCATGTCATCCGAGAATGGGATACGTTTGTTAGCCAATTCCCGATGTGGTCTTTAGTAGAACTGGATGTTGGCGCTTTACTTTAACTTCGTGATATAGAGCACTGTCAAGAATTAATACAGAATCAGGTTTTAAATTAGGAATCACCTTTTCTGTAAACAATATTTCATAATTTTGATGGTTCATGTGGTTGAGGTAATCTCCCGTCGCTTGATTAACTTCCACATGACAAGCGCATTAGGAATAAAGCCATTTTCACCGCGTGCATGAGTTATTCTTATGTGTTGTCCTTTCAATACCGGTTTGAGGAAACCGTGGTTTGTATTGTTGCTCCATGTTTTCACAGCTGGAAGTTTCATCAGCGTAAACTATGACTTCAGAAACGCAATACTTTTTTCTCGGATGTTGCTTCTCTCTAACAATATGAGCCTGCTTGATTTTTTCCCAGCGGAAACCTAATTTCTTTAACAACGGCCTTGAAAGTCTACAGCTTCTTCAGTTCCTCTTTAATTCCTTATGCTGTAGGCACTCAATTTTCGATCAGATAAAAGTTGTAAATAATTCTCCCAACAACGGCCTCGTCAAAACTATCAATGTCTACAATTGTTTTGCGTTTACATATTTTATCTGGAGTTACAAATTTCCTTCCTCCTCTGCAGTTACAAATTTCCTACCTCCGCCAGACTCCGATAGCCAGCCTTCCCTTTTAATTTTCTGGATACTGGTAGGCGAAATGTCTGTGGCCACGTCGGCTCTCAGTTGAATCTGCTGAGTCGGATTGCTTCCCCTCAGTGGAGTCATCTTCCGTAAACATTAAAACGTTATGTACAATCTCCCGAGGCTGACTAATCAGTTTCCTGGCTTTCGCTTTTGAATTACAGTCTAACAGGCTTTGTAATCTTAATCTGAAGTTACTGCATACTAGTAATACAAACACGGAAAAACACACAACGGACACACGTGACAAACTGAAGGCGGCCAAATGTATTAACGCTGAAGAGTAATTCTCTGCGCATGCGCATTGTCTACCCGACAGTTCCACTAAACGTTCGCGAATTTTTCAAATACTTGACGCGGAGAGAAACCGACAACTCACGACACTTTGTACGAACATGACGTCATTTTGACTTAACACACACTTATTGGAGAACCCCGGGAACTGCTACTGACTTTCGTTAACGTTCAATGTAGGGTGCTTTGGAAACACCTTATTGGATTCTGTAATTTCGTATCATAACGTGCGTGTTATGAGAGTATGCCGTTACAAGCCAATGGTACATTGAAGATTTACAAAAACACGTTATTCTTGGTGCGATTTGTTATACTTACTCGTCACATAATGATATATCGACTGTTAAGGCCTTCAAGAAGTCTAAGTTACAGTACAAAGGTTGCTATTCCGCTCGTTCTTCTTGGTTAAGTGACTCGATGCTCAAGGACGTTTTGATGCGTGTTGTCGTCTTACGGGAGCACTGTTGGTTACCCAGTTTGCGGGAATTTGACGCGTTTGAGATTCCATGAGCTGTGGCGGTCACCCGCCATCGATCGTTGGGTGTTATTGAAGATGAAGATGACTGCGTTAAATTGAAAGATCGTCAGAGACGGGATTCAAGGAGCGATCCTTGAACACGAGTATCGCTCCCTCTCATTACTTCATCAGATTCGGACCTTGGAAAAGTATGTGTTGAGCAATGTCTGCTTTGTTGCACAAATTTTTCCCCTTCTTGCGATAATGTCCAGAAAGCTACAACGATTAACGAGCAATTTTATGTGGCGAAACACTCAGCGCACCAACGGCTGCGTTTGAAGCGTTGTCGTAGTCGAGATGCATGGACTGCTGGTGATTGGCATCGCATTGTGTTCAGCGATGAATCGCGGTTGTGGACTACCCAGGATGACCGTCTGCCGACAGTACAGCGGCGACGTGAGGAGAGATCGCATCCTTGCAGCGTTTTGGAGAGGTACAGCACTGTCACTTCTGGCATCAAGGTGTGGGGAGCCCTCGGGGGCGATTTTAAGTCACGTATGGCAGTGACTGACTTAACTCCGACGGCATAACGATACGTTACGGGTGTCCTGCGACCTCATACGTTACCTCTCATGTGAAATTGTCGTGGTACTATTTTTGAAGATGACAATGCTCGTCCACACATGGGACGTGTCTCTATGAACCGCCTACGTGATGCTGAGGACTCCTGTGGCCAGCGAGATCCCCAGCTGTGTCCCCGTTAAAACATGTATAGTACCAGTTAGGATCTCAGCTGCGTCCCAGTCCTAGGATCCAGGATACCAAGAACGAGTTACAACAGTTGTGGGTCATCTGTCTCAGGAGAGGATACAATGGCTTAATGACACCGTTACAAACCGTATCAGTGCAAGTATCTAGGTCAGAGTGGGCCAATATCGCAATGGGAAGTGGGCTCATATTGCAAAACTCCTGTAAACTGGACTCGATTCTGTAATCACTGAAACATCACATACGTTCTCAAGTAGAAGCATAAACCAGATTATGGAGAGTAAAAATAAAAACCTTGTGAAATAATGTGAGTGGTCGGCTTGTTGCCCGATTATCCGCTGAGGTCTACTATAAATGTAAAAGTGACTCCTTCCATATCACAGCGAAAAGTCACAATTTTCTTCAAAAATGGTTCAAATGGCTCTGAGCACTATGGGACTCAACTGCTGAAGTCATTAGTCCCCTAGAACTTAGAACTAGTTAAACCTAACTAGCCTAAGGACATCACAAACATCCATGCCCGAGGCAGGATTCGAACCTGCGACCGTAGCGGTCTTGCGGTTCCAGGCTGCAGCGCCTTTAACCGCACGGCCACTTCGGCCGGCTCACAATTGTCTTCCACACAACATACGAATAAAATAGATGGTGCGCTGCCTTCTAAATACATTCTAAGAAAAAAAGACACATGACGACGGAATTGTCGGAATACAACGGAAAACGCAGACAGCAGTCAAAGGAGTCTTGAAACGAAAAAAAAAAAAAGGGCACCCCAACCGTCACTCCTGGTTGTCGTGCGGGCAGTATCTCACTGCTGTCCGGGACGTTTCCAGACCCGTCTTCGGCCTGGAAGCTCATTGGCTGGAGTACAGTTGTCTTCATTGATGAGTCCCACTCCGAACTGACCTCCCAAGACCAGCGACGACGTGTCTGAAGTGTCACGTCCCGGCACAGTCTCACTATACCAGAATGAAGTAAGTGCAATCGGGACGTTAACGACAATGCGTTCGTTATCAATTGCTGTCAACCTTTATATCAGAGATGAGAGGGAGAGAATCTCCTTGGTTTGAAGCAAATAAGTTTCCTAGGTTACAGAATTGCAATAGGCAGAAAAGATTGGTTAGTTTCTATCAAGTTTATTCTCACATATACTTATGTGAGGTGTTGGATCATAAATCCCTTAGTAAGATTCAGTCTATTTATTCGGACTTGTTACTTCAAAGCTAATTGCCGGTACATATAAGAAACAAGAACAAAGCAATCACTTGTTCTTGGTTAGCACTAAAATCTCTCTAAGTGATTGAGGCAAACACTGGCAGCCTCTGTTCAACACTATTCCAACGAAACTCTAAAAATCCTACTAGACCTGTTCCTGAGTGTCCACCAGAGTCCATCACCGTCTTCTCGTAGTTGAAGTCTTTATCAGCTGTATCGGCTGCTATGGATCTACTCGGCCCCCCTGGCGTCTTGCTGCAGAATCTCCAAACTGCCGCCACTGGCTCAGAATCTCCATCTGAATCACCGCTTCTACCTATTCCGCTGCCTGGCCTTTTATTTCGTTTCTCGTGTACTTGGGTGCACGTGAGTTAATTTGTTTCACACGACCCTTTCATTTCTAAGTGATCGGATTGCACAAGAATGAATGGCTATGGTTCCACACGACACTCTCGTTTCTGATTGGTCGGCTTGCTCAAGAATGCCTTCGGTTCCACACGACACTTTCGTTTCTAGCTGCAAACAACTTAATTTGGTTCCTCACGAGTCTTTTTCCACATGTGACTGACACTCTCTCTTGCTGTCTTATCGCCCTGGTGTTTGCGTCTTCCATTGCGCAAGTTTGATTCATGCTGCTTTCTCTGGCAGGATGTAAAACACTAAATTATTTGATCAACAATCCATACTTGGCAGCCTCCGCCATTGTCCCTTTGTCCTGGTGGACTATTTCTTAATGTCGGCTGGCTGCTTGCCTATGGAGCCTGGACTCTTATTATGGTCACAAAAGCAAGAATAAAAATTAAAATAAATTTTTCTACGGTCACAACAGAAGACGTCCCAGACAGTGGTGGGTTACCAACCTCACTGTCGCCCGCCATCCTGCCCGACAACCAGGACAGATGGTCTGTGGTGCCATTTTATTTCGTAGCAGGACCCCTTTGGTTGTCCGCGGTATCTTTGCAGCACAGCGGTACGTAGATGATATTCTATGCCCCGTTTTCTCGCCCTTCATGGTAAGCCAGCCTAGGCCGAGATTTCAGCAAGATAACGCCCGCCCACACACATTGAGAGTTTCTACTGCTTGTTTTCTTGCCAAATCCTATTTCGGCCAGCAAGGTCGGCGAACCTCCCCACAACTGAAAACGTTTGGAGTACACGGACAGGGCCCTCCGACCAACTCGAATGGTTCAAATGGCTCTAAGCACTCTGGGACTTTACATATGAGGTCATCAGTCCCCTAGACTTAGAACTACTTAAACCTAACTAACCTGAGGAGATCACACACACATCCATGCACGAGGCAGGATTCGAACCTGCAGCCGTAGCAGCCGCGTGGTTCCGGACTGAAGCGCCTAGAACCTCTCGGCCACGGAGGCCGGCCGATCAACTCGGGATTTTGACGCTCTAAAGTGCCAAGTGGACGAATTTGGCAATATATCCATCAGGGGGCTATCCAACAACTCTGTCAATCAATTCCAAGCCCAGTACTGCTTACATAAGAGCCAGAAGTGGACCAATGCGTTACTGACTTGCTCAATTTGTGAAGCTCTTTATCTTGAATGAATTATCCAATTTTTTTCTGAAATTATAGTCATTAGTTCGTTTGTACATGTACATCAGATTTACCGATTTCCGTTCCATTTGGATGATTCTTTTGGGCTGCGTCGTTTATTGTCTTAGTGTTTTTTAGTTGTCTTTGCATTTATACATAAAAAGTGTGACGTAACTCTGTAGCTATATGACGCACTACGACTGCATATAAATTGATTAATGCAGTATTGTGTGGAGCTTTCCTGGGGAAAGTGACAATGTGCGTAAATTCTGGAGCGTGCGAGCAGAATTTCTCCGCTTTTGGTGCGATGCGAAAGTAGCTGGCGGTAGGGCTGCGGACAGTGCGAGCACAAAGCAAGGATTACCGGAAAGGACACCCGTGTTTCGGCGGTCGAAAGACTTGAATGGGCTCACTTCAGGTGGCGGAGTCGGAGCCAGAGATACGGTGTGTGTTTCCAAAAGGCAAGAGGACCCTGGAGAGGCCCTGAGCGAAGCTAGAACGGGCAACGTACTCTCCCATTTGCGTATGTGTGTTAGAGAACGGCATTCCTGGCCAAGAGAAGTCTATCAGTATACACTGCTGGCCACCGTAAATGCTGAGAGGCACCCACTTGCCTTTCTCATACTGTGGCATCAAGCAGTCAGGCCTGCAAGATGAGTGGTTTGCCAAGCGAGTGGAATCTTCCTTAATTTATCGCGCAACATGAATTCTCGTATCTTACTATTTAGTTACAAATTATCCTCCTGTATGAATAATACGCAACGGAAACACGCATCTGACTATCAGTGATTTATAGAACTCTGACTGTACACTACGCACTGGCAATACCACATTTACCTTTTGTCTTTGATTTAACGGCTTTTATATAAATTCGGGACATTACGATAACATACAATTTAATGAAAAAGGCCACCAATCTCTTTCTTTTCACTATTTGATTTATTCCTAAACACACAAATTCTACAACCTACAACAAAATCACATGAGAAATTCCGCCCAGTGGGCATGGCTTTACGTTAGTGAATCTCTATACTATGGTCTCGTAATCTATTTACCGCAACAGTGCACTCCCTGGATCGGATGGTGGATCTTTTATTATACCTCACACTTCGCCTCTCACAATAATCCTCACGAAACTTTCCTCCAAATCGAGCGATACAGAAGGAACAGGCACACCCACAAATCTTTCGAAACTACCTTGCTACTCCCATGCAAAACACACATACCCAAATTACAAGACATACACAACACAGCAATATGAAATATTACACAAAGAACGGTTACAACTTCATCACTTTCCGCTTTCCCACTTCAATCAATATTTATCCCAGTTTCACACGACACTGCCCCACTTTGTAATTCTACTTTCCTACTGTGAACTCTGGAGATAAACGCACGTCTTCCTGTGCAATGCAAGCCAAGTGGCGTTGCTGGAAAAACGGCCGACTCACCTTGATTCTCTCTCAGAGTTTAAATTTAGCGTCACACGGAATGATATTTCTTAAATACTTCAACTTATGATACACACGCTATTTCTTAAATTTTTCAGCTTATTGTACACACGCTATTAATTCTTAAATATTTCAGCTTATTGTACACACGCTATTAATTCTTAAATATTTCAGCTTAAGCTCACGGAAGTATCTCAACTTATAACTACACGTGGGCTCTTTGTGACCGTTGGTTTACTACAATCCTCTTAAAATTACCTGCCTCACTTTGTAATTTTCCCCACAAAAGGTCCTGTGAAAGAGAAATTATTAATTCTAACTACTCTTAAATATTCCACATCCATACCATGCCTCCACTCTTTCATTACGGAGCACAACAAAAAAAACAGGTCTTTACAGCAGAAGGTTCAGCGGCAGAGTGCCTGAAACATGGCCGTATTCCGATTCTCTCGCACCTCTCTCGAAGTGGGAGAAGCACCCTGCTACCTTATTGGTCAGCCACATTTCAGACGCTCAAAGCTCTGGTAACTTCCATCTCTTTGGTCTCACCAAAGGTAGCCAAAGGATCGACTCAAAGATGATCATATATTCCGATTCACTATCTGTGGTTAGCAGACGACCATACATTCATTCCTTTCACAGATCTCACCAAACTGGATGTAGGGATTTATTTTGAGGGAGTGCACATGTGATCAATTAAATAAATAAATTGTCATTCTTTCCCACACTGGTATCCGGCTTCGCTGTATTAGTTGAAATTGAGTTACTTTTACACAAAAAATGTGTTGTTCTGACAAGAATTTCGTACCTATTTTCAATGTTGGGCGGTACTGTACCCTTTCAATGCAACACCAAGAGAGACAAGAGGTAGCACAACAAAATTTATTTTGTAGATAACATGTTGACCAAGTATCAAATGATTACGTTTAAAGACGTCTGTGACATGTGGTTCCTGCCAGAATCAGTAGCCAGAGTAGCCGCCATTGTTGGAGATCACCGCTGCCACACGTCTCGGCATTGAGTCAAAGAGACGTTGGATGTGTTCCTGGGGTACAGCAGCCCAAGCAGCTTCCACACGTTGCCAAAGATCATCTGGTGTGGCAGCTGGGGATGTAATCTGGGTCACTCGTTGAGCAACCATGGACCACATGCTTTCTATCGGCGAAAGATCCGGAGAGCGAGCCGGCCAGGGAAGCAATTCAATCTGGTTATTGACGAAGAACCTTTGGACAATGCGTGCCACGTGTGGTCGCGCATTATCCTGTTGAAATATGGCTGTGGCCGAGCCCTGAAGGTAAGGAAGGACAACTGGCTCCAGCACCTCGGATATGTAGCGCCGGCTAATTAAAGTACCGGCAATGCGTACTAGAGGCGTGCGAGAGTAATATCCAATACCGCCCCATACCATAATACCCGGTGCAAGACCAGTGTGGCGGTGCATAATGCAGCTGTCCAGCATCCTCTCTCCACGGTGTCTCCACACTCGAATCCGACCATCGTGGTGCTGCAGACAGAAGCGTGCCTCGTCAGTAAAGACAACGTCATTCCATTCTGCCGTCCACATCCGTCTGTCATCACACCATTGGCGGCGGAGACGTCTGTGGTTCTGCGTCAATGGTAGACGAAGCAATGGACGTCTTGCGGACAGACCACTCTGCTGTAAACGGCGTCGAATGGTACGCGCAGACACTGGATGATGCGTTTCAAACGCAATGTGCTGTGCTATGGTTCGGGATGTCACTGAGCGATCCGTCACTGCCATGCGCACAATTTGCCTATCAGCACGTGCAGTGGTGCACCGAGGTGAATGCGATCGACCACGTAGGTCCGTCGTACCCTTCTGCATCCAACGGTCACATATCCGCATTACAGTTGTTTGGTTTCGTCCAACACGACTAGCGATTTCTCTGTATGATAATCCACAATCTCGGTGAGCCACTATCCTTCCTCTGTCGAACTCGGATACTTGATCAAACTATGTTCGCTGTTGTCTACGAGGCATAACTGATCGTCTTGTGAAACAACCACAAGGTAAACACACGTGCCGAACGTACACTCGTCGAAATCGCCAAGCCTTAAATGGCGCTATGAGGTGGCGCCACAGGCGCGCGTGATGTGCGTCTGCGCTGAAATTCTAATCAGTTGCATATCTCATCGCTGCAAACCCATGGTGTAAATTTCACTTGATTCGGATGCTTCCTTCAGGGTGTTGCATTTACGGTGGTCAGCAGTGTAAAATAACGGCCTTAATTTGAGGAAGAAATTTCTGATAATGTACGTCTGGAGTACGGCATTGTATGGCAGTGAAACATGGGCTGTGGGAAGACCGGAACAGAAGAGAATCGAAGCATTTGAGATGTGGTGCTACAGACGAATGTTGGAAATTAGGTGGACTGATAAGGTTAGGAATGAGGAGGTTCTGCGAAGAATCAGAGTGGAAAGGAATATGCGGAAAACACTGACAAGGAAAAGGGACAGGATGATAGGACGTCTGTTAAGACATCAGGGAATGTCTTCCATGGTACTAGAGGGAGCTGTAGAGGGCAAAAACTGTAGAGGAAGACAGAATTGGAATAAATCCAGCAAATAATTGATGACGTAGGTTGCAAGAGCTACTCTGAGATGAGGAGGTTAGCACAGGAGCGGAATTCGTGGCGGGTACCTCCGAAAAATCCTCAGTCAGTGGCGGCGACAGTGTACAGTGATAACTCCTAGTGAATTTAGCGGCATACTAGAGCCTATTGCTTAAGTTCTGCGCTATTGTTCTCATATCTCGAAGGGGATGGAGAAATTCTCTATTTTCAGTGTGGCAGAACTTGCAAGTCCTTCCCTCCATGGGATACCATTCATGAGTGGGACAGAGCGCAAGAGATATGCATCTTTGACGTCTGAAATGCGAGGTGTACAGGCGTATGTATTAGCCTCTCTTCGGTACTGAACTTTGTATTCGACACACTCACTGTCCAACACTTACGGTGTTCGTATCTGCGGGGCGATGTCCAGAGATCCACCGTCCAGGTGCTGAGTGACGTTGTTACAGTGCTGTTATTCTGAGGAAACGTGGCATTTAAGACTTTGCAGCTGCTCTGTGTTCTGCGCAGCTCGCAATTTACATAATCATTCTGCAACAGGAGTTGTTTTCTTATTTATCGTAGAGACATTTCACTACACGAATTTTGAACCAATCTTCCCCAGTTTAGTAGTATTTGTGAGCTGCTCAGACTTAAATTACGTGTTTGTTTTATCCTGCAGCAACCTACCACATGCAATTCAGTTGCCTTTGGCACAAATAAAGAAAATCAATTGCTCTGAATAATCTCGTACTGATAACTGATGTCAATAATTCTTGCGTACTTGTGCGTCTATCAGTGTACATCTCGTGCCCAACAATTTATAACTGCATTGAGTAAGTAAACTGAATAAATATGGCTTCAGTCTCGTCTTTCCTTGCTGTGGCGGTGTTTTTCCTTGTAAAACAGATGTAATTACTAAGTTCCCAAGTGAAAACTGTTTGATATAGTTACTTTATTTTGCGTAATTGACCGTCGCCTGCAGGGCTTCCCTGGTGCAGCTAGCTAGCTCGTTCATTGTCCAATTTGCGCCGAATCGAGATGGCGGTAACACAGCAATAAAAGGCGTTTAGCCCTGTGTTTCTGTTCCAGAAGGTGCAATGTTACAACTTTGCGGCTCGATTTTCGTTGATGGCACGCCTCTGCACCTCAATACAGCTCAAAGCATTCGACGACGGCATCAGCAGTTTCGGGACACTAGTAATTTCTCAAGGGGAAATCCAAAGGTCGTCTCCGTGCGCATCAAGGCGTAAAGACCATTCAACACAGCTTTTCCTGCAGTCCATTGAATGATAGTCTCAGTGGCAGCTGACAGTTAGCAGTTCCTCTCGTGTTTGTCTGGTGTTTTGTGTTGACTTTTGCCTTTGAAGCCGGCCGCGGTGGTCTAGCGGTTCTAGGCGCGCAGTCTGGAACCGCGCGACTGCTACGGTCGCAGGTTCGAACCCTGCCTCGGGCATGAATGTGTGTGATGTCCTTAGGTTGGTTAGGTTTAAGTAGTTCTAAGTTCTAGGGGACTGATGACCACAGTAGTTAAGTCCCATAGTGCTCAGAGCCGTTTGAACCATTTTTGTTTTGTCTTTGAAACCGTACAGGATTACACTGCTACAAGCCCTTTATGAAGGCGATAGACAACAGCATGTAATTTTATAAATTCTTTGTATCTCTGGAGATGGAAGATAATTTCCTTCCGCGTTTAATATTCAACGATGAGGCAACGTTCTATATAAGTGGAAAAATAAACCGTCGGAACGAAAGAATACGGGAAAGACTGCTGTCACAATGCACAGCCGACCACGAGAGAGACTCTCCTAAGCTTCGTAAATGTTTTAGGTCGTTTCCCGCGTAAAAATTAACTGCCCGTTCTTTTATGTGGAAAGGGCTCTACATGATACGTTAGAGATCCAGCTTTTTCTAAAATAGTGGAAAACACCGAAAATTTCATTTTCAACAGCACGCAGTATTGCCGTATTGCATGTAAGAAAATTCCTCTTAACAATGAGCTACTTGAATGGTGGAGTAGCCCTACAGATCTCTCACTGTGTAACTGCCCTACAAGGTCGACTGACCTCAAGGTGTCAAATTTTTGGGTGGAGTTTCGTGAAAAACTTCACCTATGTACCGCACTTTCTTACAACTTCGGGTAAACTACGGCATACCACAGCAACAGCAGTGAATGCAGTAACTCCAGAGACGCTAGCAAAAGGGGATGAGTCTTTATGTTTCTGATGCTTATTAAAATTTGTGCCGGCCGCTGTGGCCGAGCGGTTCTAGCCTCTTCAGTCCGGAACAGCGTTGCTGCTACGGTCGCAGGTTCGAATCCTGCCTCGGGCATGGATGTGTGTGATGTCCTTAGGTAAGTTAGATTTAAGTAGTTCCGAGTCTAGAGGTCTGATGACCTCAGATGTTGTCCCATCGTGCTTAGAGCCAATAAAGTTTGTGAGATTTAAATGAAAACTTCGGTTCTTCGCGTAATCGTAAAAAAGTGCCCAAAGTAGTATGTGGATGCATGCAAAAGATATTAGCTTGTAAAATAAATACTTTGTAATACTATGCATGTGTTAAGAAAAACTAGAGCGTCGTACCCACGCAGAAGATCTAACCTTGTGAAATAGAGTAAATGTTTTTGAAGCACCCCTTATTTTATTGGTTATTGGTTGAGTAGGGGAAAATTCAACAAATTACCCTGTAATTAGTCAAACTTATTTAGCAAACAAAGCATTAAGAATTATCAGTCTTCTCACTGGCGTGATGTGGCCCGCCATGAATTGCTCTCCGGAGCCAACCTTTTCATCTCAGAGTAGCACTTGTAACCTACGTCCTCAATTATTTGCAGGATGTATTGCAATCCCTGTCTTCCTCTTCAGTTTCTGCCCTCTACAGCTTCCGGTAGTACCATGGAGGTTTTCAACATTCTTCTGTTCCCGTTTTCCCACAGTCCGTAATTCACTATCATACAATGCTGTGCTCCAAACGTACGTTCTCAGAAATTTCTTCCTCAAATTAATACCTATCTTTGGCACTAGTAGACTTCCGTTGGCCTTGAATACCCTCTTTGCCAGTGCAAGTTTGCTTTTTACGTTCTCCTTGTTCCGTCCGTCATGGGCTTTTGCTACTTGGGTGGCAGAATTCCTTAACTTAGTCTACTTCGTGATCACCAATTCTGATGTAAAGTTTCCCGCTATTCTCATTTCTGCTACTTCTCCTCATTTTCATCTTTCATCGATTTCTTCTCAGTCCATTTTCTGTACTCGACTGTTAGTTCCATTTAACAAATACTGTAATTCTTCTTCACTTTCGCTCAGGATAGAAATGTCACCAGCAAATCTTATCACTGATAACTTTTCATCTCAAATTTTAATCCCGCTCTTGAACCTTTGTTTTATTTCCATTTTGCTCCTTCGATATACAGATTGAACAGTAGGGACGAAAGCCTACGTCCGGTCTTCCACCCTTTTTATTCCGAGGACTTCGTTCTCCGTCTTCCACTCTTATCGCTCCCTCTTGGTTCTTATACGTAATGTATATTACCCGTCTTTCTCTATAGATTCCCACAATTTCTTTCAGAATTTCGAACATCTTGCACCATATGACATTGTCCAACACTTTTTCCAGGCCTACAATGTCTTGTGGAGCTGTCTTAATTTCTCTTCAGTCTTACTTCCATTATCAACCACAACGTCAGAGCTGCCTCTCTGGTGCCTTTACCTTTCCAGACTGATTGTCATCTAACAGATCCTCAATTTTCTTTTCCATTCTTTTGTGTATTATTATTGTCAGCAACTAGGATGCATGAGCTGTAAGCTAATTGTGCGATAATTCTCACACTTAACTGCTCTTGCTATCTTCAGAATCGTGTGGATGATGTTTTTCCGAAAGTCTGATAGTATATCGCCACTCTCATACATCGTACTCATCAACGTGAATGGTCGTTGTGTTGTCACCTCCCCCAGTGATTTTAGAAATTCCGATGGAATGTTATTTGTTCCTTCTGCCTTATTTGATCTTAAGCCCTCCAAAGCTGTTTTAAATTCTGATTCTAATACTGGATCCCGTATCTCTTCCCTATCGACTCCTGTTTCCTCCTCTATCACGTCATCAAACAAGTCCTCCCACTCATTGTGGGGCTTCAATGTACTCTTTCCACCTATCCACTCTCTGCAGTCCATTTAACAGTGGAATTCCCAATGCACTCTTAATCTTACAGCCCTTGTTTCTAATTTCACCGCAGGTTATTTTGACCTTTCTACACGCTGAGTCAGTCTTCTCGGCGATCGTTTCTTTTTCAGTTTCTTCAAATTTTTCATGCAGCCAGTTCACCTTAGCTTCCCTGCACCTCCTATTTATTTCATCCCTAAATGACTTGAATTTCTGTACTCCTGAATTTCCTCAATATTTTTGTACTCCCTCCTTTCTTCAATCAAATGAAGTATTTCTTCTATTACCCATCTTCGCAGTTACCTTCTTTGAAAGGGTTTTTAAATTACCGCTACCAGTCACAAATTTTGTTATTGTAGAACATGTTTCGAGGGAATACCTCATCTTCAGGCTAAATGGCATTACAAAAACAGTTTTACAATAAGATCATACTGATGTTACATAAATACTGTGGTTATCTTTGTTCTTCTGGTGTGGCAGTCTCATTGAGATGCGCCGAGGTGTCAGCGACCTGGACTACCAGCGGCAGCTATTTGTAAGGTTCTTGCTTTGGTCGGGGCCGTAGCGTTTCTCGCCTGCTGCAATTTTTGGGGAGACGGTGACCTGTTGTATGAATTCCATTCGTCTTGACGTCCGTTGGTTTGTGATTCAGGCGATTCAGAGCTGTGTGCGACTGGATATTTAATGCTGCTCTGACAATATCCAACTTGCCTTCCCCTTTTGCACCTTTCACGCACAACACTACGAGAGCTTCTGGCCTTGCCTAGTCTTGGTGGCTTCCTGAAGGGCTGAATTTAATGTGATTACTGATTGAGCCCCATTTTTTAATTTATTGATATTTTTTAGTAATTGTGTGTTTGTGCCTTTCAGTGCTTCTCTAAGGGTGGTTTTCTGCATAACATGCTGCACGTGTAATTTGGTCGCTGAAGTCCCATTACAGTGGGCAACGGCAGTTACATAACAAATGTTAGTTATCCTTCTGTTGTATTGGTCATTGTCGGCCATTGTGGCCGAGCGGTTCTAGGCGCTTCAGTCCGGAACCGCGCGACTGCTACGGTCGCAAGTTTGAATCCTGCGTCGGGCATGGATGTGTGTGATGTCCTTAGGTTAATTAGGTTTAAGTAGCTCTCAGTTCTAGGGGACTGATGACCTCCGATGTTAAGTCCCATAGCGCTCAGAGCCATTTGAACCATTTTTTTGTATTGGTGATTACTTTGAGAGTTGACCTGTTTTATTTAAATATTGGTGGTCCCCCCTTTGTAATAAGAATGTTGTTAATTGAGACTTAGTCATTTAGTATTCTTTAAACAATTTTGTGATTTAACTAGGTCAGAGTTTTCTTATGGATGCCCACGCGAAATTCTGTTTGAACTGAAATGTTTAATTAGCCATATGATCACCTGAGTCTACAGCCAGTTAAATGTACTAATTGTATTTTCTGCTGCTGGCTATTTTAGCAGTTGCCTTTTTTTTATTTGTGGGGGAATGGATTTAAACCTTGTATGTCAAACACACATAACGTTACTTCTCTGGGTTGCCCCCTCACGCTTCCTTACCCTTCCATCCTGTGTGAAGGGGTTATCAGGCGCGAGATCCGGGCTGAAGGGGTGATGAGGAAGGGCCGTCCAATGAAGTCATGTGAACTCCTCTCGGGTGCGCAGACTTATGTGAGGCCTTGCCTTGTCACGGAGAAGGAGAAGGTTGTTTGCATTTTTGTGGAGACGAACACGCTGAAGTTGTTTCTTCAGCTTCCTAAAGGTAGACAGTACATTTTTGTTTTGGTTGGCAGGAGAGCCAACACCGTGTTACTAGAAGGAGGCCGAAAGGCACGCGTTTTAGCTCACGCAGGCTGGCGTGAGGTCTGGAACACGGCAAGGAAATCACAATTTAGAAAAACGGACGTAGCTGGTGGAATACTTAACTTTAATCCGTTAATGAAGAACGTCGGTCTTGACGGTACATGAATCAATATCAATAGTAACTGATAATGGCACCTTGCTACGTCGTAGCAAATGACGTAGTTGAAGGTTATGCTAAACTATCGTCTCGGCAAATGAGAGCGTATTCTGTCAGTGAACCATCGCTAGCAAAGTCGGTTGTACAACTGGGCGAGTGCTAGGAAGTCTCTCTAGACCTGCCGTGTGGCGGCGCTCGGTCTGCAATCACTGATAGTGGCGACACGCGGGTCCGACGTATACTAACGGACCGCGGCCGATTTAAAGGCTACCACCTAGCAAGTGTGGTGTCTGGCGGTGACACCACAATTTTAGAGTTGATACTTGCACCAAGAGAGAGGACAGCAAAGATAATAATCCCTTCATAGTCCCAGAAGACCGTAATATCAGTTTGTCTGTTGAGGGTACGGCTTTGAACTTTTTCTTTGGAGAAGAGGTAGTGTGGCACCTTTCCACTGACTGCCGTTTTGTTTTCGGTTCGAAATTATGAACCCAATGTCACGTCCTGTGTTGTTGTTCGACAAAATATTATCACGATCAGCTTCGTAACGTGCATGTAATGGTCCTTCGTTGCTCTTTATCATCTTTTGTTATGCAGCGAGGAGCACATCTTTGAGTACCCCAACTGGTGGACGACTGCGTCAGCACTACCATCAAAGACATGCAGTTATGCAGCGAGGTGTTTGACTGTAATCCGTCGATCACTTCCAATGAAAGTGTCCGCACGTTCCAACACTGCCGGGATGCCGGTCATTGTGGCCGAGCGGTTCTAGACGCTTCAGTCCGGAACCGCGCTGCTGCTAGGGTCGCAGGTACGAATCCTGCCTGGGGCATGGATGTGTGTGATGTTCTTAGGTTAGTTTGGTTTAAGTAGTTCTAAGTCTAGGGGACTGATGACCTCAGATGTTAAGTCCCATAGTGCTCAGAGCCATTTCAACCATTTTGAACTGCCGGGGTCACACCTGTGTGCGGCCTGCCGTCACGTGGGAGACCGGACAGGTTTGTGCAGTCTTAAAATTACCAAATATGCAGCAACCAGTCGGAAAATCATGTTTTATTTATTCACTTTTGCAAATCAATTTCAACTGATTAACAGCCATCATCGGTGCCCTGAGGGCACATATTGGTTGAAAGCACCGATGATAGTTGTTAATCAGTTGTAATCGATTTGCAAAAGTGAATAAATAAAACATGATTTTGCGACTGGTTGCTGCATATTTGGTAATCTTATGGTTTACGGTCGCTGCACAATTTGGGAACCACATGGAAGATAGATACGAAGCCCACACCTACTACAGTAGTACAAGTTTATATGCCAACTAGCTCTGCAGATGACGAAGAAATTGAAGGAATGTATGATGAAATAAAAGAAATTATTCAGATTGTGAAGGGAGACGAAAATTTAATAGTCATGGGTGACTGGAATTCGAGTGTAGGAAAAGGGAGAGAAGGAAACATAGTAGGTGAATATGGATTGGGGGACAGAAATGAAAGAGGAAGCCGCCTGGTAGAATTTTGCACAGAGCATAACTTAATCATAACTAACACTTGGTTTAAGAATCATGAAAGAAGGTTGTATACATGGAAGAACCCTGGAGATACTAAAAGGTATCAGATAGATTATATAATGGTAAGACAGAGATTTAGGAACCAGGTTTTAAATTGTAAGACATTTCCAGGGGCAGATGTGGACTCTGACCACAATCTATTGGTTATGACCTGTAGATTAAAACTGAAAAAACTGCAAAAAGGTGGGAATTTAAGGAGATGGGACCTGGATAAACTGAAAGAACCAGAGGTTGTACAGAGATTCAGGGAGAGCATAAGGGAGCAATTGACAGGAATGGGGGAAATAAATACACTAGAAGAAGAATGGGTAGCTTTGAGGGATGAAGTAGTGAAGGCAGCAGAGGATCAAGTAGGTAAAAAGACGAGGGCTAGTAGAAATCCTTGGGTAACAGAAGAAATATTGAATTTAATTGATGAAAGGAGAAAATATAAAAATGCAGTAAGTGAAACAGGCAAAAAGGAATACAAACGTCTCAAAAATGAGATCGACAGGAAGTGCAAAATGGCTAAGCAGGGATGGCTAGAGGACAAATGTAAGGATGTAGAGGCCTATCTCACTAGGGGTAAGATAGATATCGCCTACAGGAAAATTAAAGAGACCTTTGGAGATCAGAGAACGACTTGTATGAATATCAAGAGCTCAGATGGAAACCCAGTTCTAAGCAAAGAAGGGTAAGCAGAAAGGTGGAAGGAGTATATAGAGGGTCTATACAAGGGCGATGTACTTGAGGACAATATTATGGAAATGGAAGAGGATGTAGATGAAGATGAAATGGGAGATACGATACTGCGTGAAGAGTTTGACAGAGCACTGAAAGACCTGAGTCGAAACAAGGCCCCCGGAGTAGACAATATTCCATTGGAACTACTGACGGCCGTGGGAGAGCCAGCCCTGACAAAACTCTACCATCTGGTGAGCAAGATGTATGAAACAGGCGAAATACCCTCAGACTTCAAGAAGAATATAATAATTCCAATCCCGAAGAAAGCAGGTGTTGACAGATGTGAAAATTACCGAACTATCAGCTTAATAAGTCACAGCTGCAAAATACTAACACGAATTCTTTACAGACGAATGGAAAAACTAGTAGAAGCCAACCTCGGGGAAGATCAGTTTGGATTCCGTAGAAACACTGGAACACGTGAGGCAATACTGACCTTACGACTTATCTTAGAAGAAAGATTAAGGAAAGGCAAACCTACGTTTCTAGCATTTGTAGACTTAGAGAAAGCTTTTGACAATGTTGACTGGAATACTCTCTTTCAAATTCTAAAGGTGGCAGGGGTAAAATACAGGGAGCGAAAGGCTATTTACAATTTGTACAGAAACCAGATGGCAGTTATAAGAGTCGCGGGACATGAAAGGGAAGCAGTGGTTGGGAAGGGAGTAAGACAGGGTTGTAGCCTCTCCCCGATGTTGTTCAATCTGTATATTGAGCAAGCAGTAAAGGAAACAAAAGAAAAATTCGGAGTAGGTATTAAAATTCATGGAGAAGAAATAAAAACTTTGAGGTTCGCCGATGACATTGTAATTCTGTCAGAGACAGCAAAGGACTTGGAAGAGCAGTTGAATGGAATGGACAGTGTCTTGAAAGGAGGATATAAGATGAACATCAACAAAAGCAAAACAAGGATAATGGAATGTAGTCTAATTAAGTCGGGTGATGCTGAGGGAATTAGATTAGGAAATGAGGCACTTAAAGTAGTAAAGGAGTTTTGCTATTTGGGGAGCAAAATAACTGATGATGGTCGAAGTAGAGAGGATATAAAATGTAGGCTGGCAATGGCAAGGAAAGCGTTTCTGAAGAAGAGAAATTTGTTAACATCCGGTATTGATTTAAGTGTCAGGAAGTCATTTCTGAAAGTATTCGTATGGAGTGTAGCCATGTATGGAAGTGAAACATGGACGATAAATAGTTTGGACAAGAAGAGTATAGAAGCTTTCGAAATGTGGTGCTACAGAAGAATGCTGAAGATTAGATGGGTAGATCGCATAACTAATGAGGAAGTATTGAATAGGATTGGGGAGAAGAGAAGTTTGTGGCACAACTTGACCAGAAGAAGGGATCGGTTGGTAGGACATGTTCTGAGGCATCAAGGGATCACCAATGTAGTATTGGAGGGCAGCGTGGAGGGTAAAAATCGTAGAGGGAGACCAAGAGATGAATACACTAAGCAGATTCAGAAGGATGTAGGTTGCAGTAGGTACTGGGAGATGAAAAAGCTTGCACAGGATAGAGTAGCATGGAGAGCTGCATCAAACCAGTCTCAGGACTGAAGACCACAACAACAACAACAATGGAACCCACCATTCAATGTGCAGCCTTGTTGCGGTGATGACAGACGCTTCGCCCAGCGACTCACCGTGCTTTTGTTCACTGTCTCAGTAGACATTCTGCAAGCCCCTAAGAATATCTACGAAGGTCTGATTTTCACCAAAAGAAACTCGATGAGAGATCTCTGACTGGAACGGATCTCCGTTACAGACGTCGTTTTCAGAGCTACGTATAGCGCCGCCATCTGTCACAACTTCATGAAATTATAGTGGGCTGAAGCTGGGACATTCCACGACGCTCCACAACCAATTCCCCATTTTTTAAACCAAAACTGGCCGGGAGAAAACGCTTCCCCCCCGGACGTACAGTTAAGGACGAAAATATTGGACGAATTGTTTAATAGCGCGTTGTTCCGCATTCAGAACTCAATGCAGAAGTGTTTCTGCCTGACATGGATTCTACAAATCCTTATTAGGTTTCCAGTGGTATGTGGCACCACATGTTTACGCAACGGTCACGCAATTCACGTGAATGGCGGGCCAGTGGTTTTTGGGTGCAGTGCTTGAGCCAGATGGCATCCCAGATGTGTTCAAATGGCTCAAAGCACTATGGGACTTAACATCTGAGGTCATCAGTCCCCTGGACTTAGAACTACTTAAACGTAACTAACCTAAGGACATTACACACATTCATGCCCGAGGCAGGATTCGAACCTGCGACCGTAAGAGCAGCGCGGTTCCAGACTGAAGCATCTGGAACCGCTCGGTCACAGCGGCTGGCGCCAGATGTGTTCCGTTGACGTTAAATCAAGAGAATTTGGAGGTCGAGACATTCTATACGATCACCGACATTGTGTAACAAGAAACATGGTTCATCCGAGGAGGCGACTTGTTTCAATTGATCCATGCTCAAATATCGTTGACGCCGTGTCCACTCCAATCGTGTTGATTAACGATGTTGTCCGGTCAACATGGAAACGCTTAGCAGTTTCCTGCTATGCAGCACCCTCCATGCCCCGTGTTCAATAATATGCGCTAAACGTCATGCTCCGAAACACTTGTATCTGCATCAGAACAGAATTCTGTTGTTAGATCTGCCACAGATTGCCATCCATCCTTTTTTTTCAAAGACATTAAACGAAACAGATACAAGCTGGTAGTAAACTGTAAATCGTATCTGAAGTTTAGGTAGACCGTGGGTGAAATTTGAGTCCTACAATACGGCAACTTAATCGAAAAGTTTACATTTAAAAACATTTGTAGTAACGAAAACTGTGTGTTACACTCAAGTAAGTGGCGGCTCGTAACTGTGCATTGGCAATTATCTCACAACGGCTGGCTTGCGAATTCATATTTATTATAATGTTTTTGCTTCTCTTATTGTATATTTTTTACCCGTATCAATATTCGCCATTAATTATGGTATACTGTGTATGTCTTTCTACATGTCAATTACGAAGTCAAGGGAGGAAGGAAAGAACATCAGGGTTTAAAGTTCCGTTGACATTGAGGTCATTAGAGTGGTTTTCCCTTTAGGCCCTACACTGAGGCGATAAAAATCATGATATCCAAATATCGTTTGGGACCTCCTTTTGCGCGACGTAGTGCAACAGCTGGACGTGGCAAGGACTGAATAAGTCATTGGAAGCCTCCTGCGAAAATATAGAGCCACGCTGTCTCGATAACCGTCCATAATTACGAAAGTGTTGCCAGCGTAGGATTTTGTGCACGAACCGCCCTCTTGATTATGTCCGATAAATGTTCGACGGGGTTCATGTCGGGCGGTCTGGGTGGCCAGATCATTTGCTCGAATTATCCAGAATTTTTTCAAGCCAATCGCGAATAATTGTGGACCAGAGACATGATGCATTGTCATCCATAAAAATGCCGACGTTGTTTGGGAGCATGAAGTCCATGAGTGACTGCAGATGGTTTTCGGGTTTAGTTGGACCCGGGACTGAGTTGATTCTACAGCGCACACCATTGTGGAGCCGCCACCAGCTTGCACGGTGCCTTGTTAACAACATGGGTCTATTGGCTTCGTGGGATGCACCACACCCTACCCTCAGCTCGGGTCTCATCTTACCAGGCCACGGTTTTCCAGTCGTCTAGGGTCCAACCGAAAAGGTCACGGGCCCAGGAGCGGCGCTGCAGGTGATATCATGCTGCTAGCACAGACACTCGCTTCGGTTGTCTGCCGCCATAGCCGATTAACGTGAAATTTCGCCACAGTGTTCTAACGGATATGTTCGTCATACGTTCCACACTGATTTCAGCGGTTCACGCAGTGTTTCTTGTCTGTTAGCACTAACGACTCTGCTTTTGGTCGTTAAGAGAAGGCCGTCGACCATTGCGTTGCCTGAAATTTGATATTCTCGGCACACCCTTGGCACTGTAGATCTCAGAATACTGAATTTCTTAACTATTTCCGAAATGGAACGTCCCATGCTTCTAGCTCCAAATATCATTCCCCATTGACAGTCTGTTAATTCCCGTCGTGCGGCCATAACCACGTCGGAAACTTCTTCACGTGAACGACCTAAGTACAAACGACAAACTGCCTATTGGCTTCTGTCTCGGGTTCTTCGGCCGACGTTCATCTAATGATTTTACTGACGTTTCGCCAGCACGAGTGGCTGGTATTGTCAAAGCTTCATCCTCCGTTGCCGGTGGTGAACTGGAGCCGAGCTCGCGGCCGCAGACTATATGTACCTGGCGCGCCAACGTCCGAGGGCTTCTCCGCGGTCATTCCAGGTGCGGTTCTCCTCTTGCTACCTGCGACGGTCGTTCGCTGCAGTACGGGAAGCCAGGATCCGTTTACTTTAAGGCTTTCCTCTTTCTCGTTGAAGCTGTTCGCGTGTTTTTGTATTTCTACAGCGTCTCTGAACAAGCGCGTGTGATAGTGCTTCTCTATAGTCAGAACTTCCGTGTCGGCGAATTTTATTACGTGGTCGGTCTCATTCAGTGCGTGCTCTGCCACGGCCGATTTCTCCACCTGCCCCAACCTGCAACGTCGCTTATTTTCCTTGATCCTGGTGTTGATTGATCTCGGCTCCAGTTCACCACCGGAGATGAACGTCGGCCGAAGAACGCGAGACAGAAGCCAGTAGGCAGTTTGTCGACAAATGGCCACGAAAGCCATAACAACTGAGTAGAAATGTCAGCTCCGCCATTGCATTGACCTTTTATACCTTGTGCTCGCTATCCTACCGCCATCTGCATACGTGCATGTCGGTATCAGTGTTTTTCATTACAATCTAATAACGAAAAAAAAAATGCGTACGTATTATAAAAATGTCTGTATGTTCCACATCTGCTCCAGAACCACTGGACCGATTTCAACCAAACTCGGTACACATATCACTTACTTTATAGAAAGAATCGCTGTTGGTGTAAGAACCACCTACGTTTCAAAGCGGACGGGGTGGGGATGAAGAAGTAGTGTAGGCCACGACGGGCTAATTGCCCAGGTTTTATTCCTCCAGTATTTGAGAACGAGAGCACATACATGACTTGCAATAAACTTTACACATAATTTCAAACTTTTATGAAACTTTTTCTGCTTTACACCCCCCCCCCCCCCCCCACACACAAAATTATGAAAGGTAAAATAGTTTATTGCTACAACATTTTCGTTGTTCATTTTGGCATCATGTATAGCGTTTTAATTTATTACTTCTTGACTATGAAGTGTATTCGCGACATATTTTGCAGTGTTAAGATACACCACTGAATATATCTGCAAAGAGATGCCATTGTACGAGGCATAGTTCAGCATATATGATGTCATAAACCCTGAGATGCGTGACAAACCGTCGCATTATGCATGACGTTCAAATTTGTTATTACTAACCATGAGGAAGAATACAGACTGCTTTAGGAAGTGTGTAGTACGATATACTTATTGATTTGAAGAATATTACACGTATTAGGAGAAGCTTTTATTCTTTGACTTTTCAGCTTCATAAAATTTGTTAAAATGTGTTTATTAGTTGAAATGTGCTACGTGATACGAACCAAAATAATGAACAAAATGCTTCACATTCTTCAGTCTGTTTAATCCAAACCTCTGTGGCACGATGCATGCCCCTCTGTAAGCTATGCTTACCCACACAGGCATACACGTCAGGCTAGCTGTCGTTGTTGAACATACAGTAGCTTAGTTGCTCACCATCACTTGTCATAACAAAACAACTGATAAGCGAACGTAGTTGCAGACAACACTTAGCTCATCATGAAAGCGGGTGACATCGGAAGCTCCATGAGGATATTCGTGGACGATGCTGTTGTATACAGGTAAGTTGCAACACTAGAAAATTATAGCGAAATGCAGGAAGACATACGGAGAATCGTTAATTGGTACAGGGATTAGTAGTTGACCTGCTGTAACGCATTGGGCGTAAATAGGCGGAAAGAAACGTTACTGCACGATTATACGAAAGCTGGACGATCATTTCAAGCAACATCAATAAAATATCTGGGAGTGAGCGTACGGATCGATTAAGTGTAACGACCACATGAAAGTAATCACAGGTAAGACAGACGCCGGAATGAGATTCATTCTAACAAGGGAACCTCCCCATCGCACCCCCCTCAGATTTAGTTATAAGTTGGCACAGTGGATAGGCCTTGATAAACTGAACACAGATCAATTGAGAAAACAGGAAGAAGTTGTGTGGAACTGAAAAAATAAGCAAAATATACAAACTGAATAGTCCATGGGCCACATAAGCAATATAATGGACAATGTAAGTATAGGAGCGCCGTGGTCCCGTGGTAGCGTGAGCAGCTGCAGAACGGGAGGTCATTGGTTCAAGTCTCCCTGGACCGAAAATTTTACTTTCTTTATTTTTGCATAGTTATTATCTGTCCGTTCGTTCATTGACATCTCTGTTCACTGTAATAAGTTTAGTGTCTGTGTTTTGCGACCGCATCGCAAAACCGTGCGATTAGTAGACGAAAGGACGTGCCTCTCCAATGGGAACAGAAAACATTTGATCGCAAGGTCATAGGTCAACCGATTCCTCCACAGGAAAACACATCTGCTATATTCTATACGACACTGGTGACGGCATGTGCGTCACATGACAGGAATATGTTGTCGACCCCCCTAACTTGTACACTTGGCGAATGGGTAAAAAGATTCTTCTACCTTGCCCGATTTAGGTTTTCTTGTGGATGTGATAATCACTCCAAAAAAAGTGATGAAAACATAAGAGTTTGTCACATAAACTGAAAATAAAAAATTAAACTTTTTACTCGATGGAAGATTTGAACCAAGGACCTTTCGTTCCGCAGCTGCTCACGTTACCACGAGACCAAGGCGCTCCTGCGTTCTCATCGTCCTTAATGTTGCCTATCATCCTTGAACCACTCAGTTTGTATATTTTGCTTATTTTTTCACAGTTCCACACAACTTCTTCCTGTTTTCTCAATTGATCTGTGTTCAGTTTTTCAAGGCCTATCCACTGTGCCAACTTATAACTAAATCTGAGGGGGGTGCGATGGGGAGGTTCCCTTGTAAGAATCCTCCGGAAGTGTAGTCCCCCGACAAAGGAGGTAAGTTACGAAACCTTCGTAAACGGCAGCGCGTTTCGTCGTGGGTTCGTTTAGTGAATGCGGAAGCGTCATGGAGATGGTCAGATAGCTCCAGTGGCAGGAGTTTACAGACGACGAGTCGTCCATGACTGTGTGTTTTTCTGTTAAAAGTCCATGAGCGTACTGTGCTAGAAGATTCTGTCAATATATTGCTCCCTCCTATGTATACACGGTGGGCTTGCCGCAGTGGTAACACTGGTTCCCGTCAGATCACTGAAGATAAACACTGTCGGGCTGGGGTAGCACTTGGATGGGTGACCATCCGGTCCACCGAGCGCTGATGGCAAGCGGGGTGCACTCAGCCCTTGTGATGCAAACAGGAGCTACTTGATTGAGAATTAGCGGCTCCTATCTAGTAAACTGACATGAGGCCGAGAGAGCGGTGTGTTGACCACATGCCCCTCTATATCCACATCCAGTGACGCCTGTGGGCTGAGGATGACGCGGCGGCCGGTAGGTACCGTTGAGTCTTCCTGGCCTGCTCGGGCGGAGTTTTTTTTCTATGTATACGGGGTGAAGAATAATGCTGCACTTGGAGGTCGGCAAGCGATTCCTCATCGAGATTTAAGACAAGATAAGCAAGAGCAGATCGGATGGATTTTGAAAACTCATGTATGTAAACGAGGAACTGGCAACACTGTCACATGCTGCAGCGAATCGGAATGTACAGAGGAACGTGTATCACCTCACAGAAGCTTACTAGCCGCCGTATTTTAGTGACTGTGAAAAGTCTGCTAGGACATCAAACTCTCATCCACCGTAGAGCTATGGTTCGCACGCTCGCCATGTTATTTTACTTCATTTTTTAGTCATACGCTCCCTAGTTCTCGTCGTTTATAAGGTGTGGATCATTTTATCACATTACAGTAGCCTATCACACGACAGTGGGATCCATTAAACTGAGGGCTTGTGTCCACTAACCTCACAATGCTCAACCGTAACTGGTCCTGTCAAGTTCATGAAGGACGGCTTTCCGATGGAGTACACAGACGACGAATACGTCGACATGCTTCTGGTGCTGGATGCGTCCGATAACCAAGCTGCCATACCGTTAAAAACGTTTTTCCTTGCCTGAAACAACACCTTCGGGAAATTATAATCTTCGTCCGCAATGAATGGGCAGAGGCTGTCCCAGGGCTAGAGGTACTCCACAACAGAGGACGCGACTCTTGAAACCTCGCCGAAGTCATTATCTAGACTGGTTGTTGAAGTTTTTCCGGTGAAGAACTGCATCCATGTCATTACATGTTAAGGCAACACCGGCGACCAGAAGACGCATTCGACGTGTAGAGTTTTGTGAATGGCTTCTGTACCAAATGGAAGATAGCGAACATTTTATAAATAACGTGATCTGGACTGACTAATCTACCTTTACGAGTGAAGGTATTTTCAACCTCTACAACAGCCATAACTGGTCCGGACACAACCCACATCTCACCCATGAACATGACTTTCAGGCACGCTTTGGCATAAGCCTGGGGACAGGAATTGTGGGAGGAGTGCTCTTGGGCCCTTACATATTGCCGGACAAGTACGTTTCTTTACAATACTTTGTCCGACCGGTTACAGAACGTTCTACTTGGTGTTCTAGGACAGCTATGGTTTCAGCATGATGCTGCACCGTCACACATTGTTTAATGAAATAAAAAAAAGAAAATATTTATTTATTATTTTTTAAAAATGTAATTGAATGAATGAAAAGATTTGATTTGATAATGTGGAGAGAAGAAATGTTGCTTTAAATATTTTTGTTATTCGCTCTTTCAGTACGAACTTTGTTGTAGAACTCCTTATTTACGTGTGGTAATAAAAATTCATGTAGACAGAATTAAGCACATTTAAAATTACGTGAACCTTAGCAACCCTCTCATGCTGATAAATTCATATTAACTGATTAAGAACATTTAGTTGAAAATTGTATAAATTAAATTTTTTACGTATTTCGGCCTTGGCACACATTTTCTAGATGCAGTGTTTTTTTTTTAATATTTTACTGAATTCTTTCCCGGCGTTAGCTATGGAACATAAGACTGTCTCTGTTAGCGGAAAATGGTTAAATATTGCCACGCCGACCTGAACGTTTAATTATCATTGACAAAACACACTTCACTATACGTTTAAGTGATTTGCTTTAGAAATTGAAAGAACCAACAGATTAACAACTTCAACGTTAATTATCCGCCTATGAATGCACAAATGTAAAACCGGTAATAAATTCCGTCAGCCTTAGGATCGCTGTAAAAGAAAAATATTTCGTAATTCACTGCTAATTTTATCTGCTCCCGATTTACGGGTTTGGTTAATTTTTTTAGCGGAACAATGTTTTAAATGTGCCGCCGCTGCAAATCGTTCGGTCACGGCACAGCCCAGCAACACCAACGATAATCGCTAAAAATGCTGAAAATTCTTTAAAGAAATATTATAGATTAGTAATACACAATTTTGATAAATTATAATGTATTTAGACCACACAATAATTAAACTTACAATACTTTGCAATTTCTCCTCTAATGGCGGCTAAAGATAGATACAGACAAAAGAAGTCTACTCATTGATAAAATGCTACGTCACAGGTTCCTCTCTCTCTCAGCTCTTGAGGAAGACGACAAAGAATGCACATTATGTATTCCTATTTATACTATTGCTTATTGTCAATGTCTCTTTGTAATCTTACAACATTATTTTCCTCTGTGGTTGTATTTTACATTTTTTAATCGCAGATATTAACATATTTCGTAATTACATTATGAGTATTGAAATATTACAATCATAAATACATCGAGAATATTATTACAGAAAATATTACAATAATAACGAATGTCCTTTATACAAAATTAAATAATAATTTTTTGTTAAACAATTACAGTACATACGAATTGCTTCATAGCGTACATAGTACTATTAAATGTCATTTCATTTTATTAATAGTGTGTGTGCTGCCAGGGAACGTTACAATTGGAATGGAAGTGTGTAACTCTTTAAATGAAGCGTTTCCGGGGAAAAGGCTTGGTCGTGTAGGTCCAATGTTCTGGCTTCCGCGTTCCCCGGACCTTAACCCACTAGATTTTTGTTTTGGTCACACTTATAGGAACAAGTTGATAATACTCCACCCGTGGATGTACACTAACTAATAGCTCGCGTGCATCCTGCTCCGGCAATGGTGGATACAGGTGTATTTGGTAGGGTGTAACAAAGTATGATCCAGCGAGTGGTGAAGTGATCGCTTTCAATGTTTTCTCTAAACTAAGCATTGCTCGTATGTGTACGTACCGGCTCTGTGAAGATGAGCCTGAATGTCAAGCGCAGAGAATGGAATTACTATGTATAGCATAATGTACAATCTAGTGTAGCCTACTTGTTGTGTCTTTTGTACGTCATCGGATAAAGACCATGTTACTGTATCCACTATTATTTACTGTTGGCTTTATTTGTGTCAAGGACGAAAGAAAGTGGTCCTTGACGTTTGTAAGAAGTTCATCTTATGTGTTAATGTTTAACAGTAACAGAAATAAACACACAAGATACCGCACTGTGGATGTGTAAACTGGATACTACTTGATGATGTAACTGAAAAAAAAAAAAAAACATGAACATCCGTAAGTCTGCGTATCCGTTCTCCACAGCATTACCTCGTCTGTCTGAGCTAATGCGACGGGTCCGGCACAGTGCAGAGTTCATGCTACCTGTTCTACACAGTTACATCATTGCCAGGGCCTCGTTCTTTAAATCGTATTCCTATTAAATGTATCGGCAGGATTAGGTTTTGCTAGGTCTCTTTTGTATTGAACCGAGCTGAGGAATCGCAGACCGACTGCCAAGTGCGGTATTTTTTTTTTCACCCTGTATATCGCGGAAGGACCACAAAGACAAATTAGAGATATTTGAGCCCACGTGTAGGCTTACCTGCCATTTCAATTCCTTCAGTATCTCTGTGATACTCTCCCATGTCTTAAACAATCTTGCGATCATTTGTGCTGCTCTTCTGTGTATACCATCAATATCCCATTGGTCCTATCCTTTACGGGTCCCACACACTTGAGCAATATTCTAGGATAGGTCTCACGAGTGATTTGTAAGCAATCTCTTCTACAGACTGATCGCAATTCGCCAGAATTCTGCCAATAAACCGAAGTCTGCTACAGCCTTTACCCACGACTGAACCTTCAGGATCATTCCATTTCATATACTTACAAAGTGTTATACCCAAGTATTTGTATTAATATTATTGTCACACGATACTACCTTCTCTCGTTCTGTGAAGTGCACAATTTTACATTTCTGAATATTTAGAGCAAGTTGCCAATCTCTGCAGTATGTTGAAACCTTATCAAGATCTGACTGAATATTTATGCAGTTTCTCTCAGATAGTACTTCATTATAGATACCTGCATCATCGTAAAAAGCCTGATTTTACTATTAATATTGTGTGCTAGGTCATTAATATACAACATGAACAGCAAGGATCCTAACATTCTTCCCTGGGGCACATCCGAAGTTGCCTCTACATCTGACGATTACTCCCCATCAAAGATAACATGTTGTGTCGTCCCTACCAAAAAGTTCTCAGTACAGCCACAAATTACACTTCCTACCTCAAACGTCCCTACTTTTGACAATAAACGTAGGTGGGATATTGAGTCAAATGATTTTCGGAAATCAAGAAACACTGCATCCACCTGGATACCTTGATCCAAAGCTTTCAGTATGTCATGTGAGAGAAGTGTGAACTAGGTTTCACATGATCGATGTTTTCGAAAACCATGCTGGTTGGCATTGAGAAGGTCATTCTGTTCAAGCTATCTCATTGTGTTTGATCTCAGAATATATTCTAGGGTTCTAGAACAAACCGATGCCAAGGATATTAGACAGTAGTTTTGTGGATCACTGCTACTACCCTTCTTGTAGATGGGTGTGACCTGTGCCTTTTTCCAAGTACTGGGCACGTTTTTTGTTCGAGGGATCTACGATGGATTACAGTGAGAAGAGGGGCTAACTTAGCTGCAAATTCAGTATAGAATCTGACAGGGACTCCACCGGGGCCTGGAGCTTTGTTCAATTTCAACGATTTCAGCTGTTTGTCAACACCACTGACACTAATACATATTTCATTAATCTTTTCAGCGATACGCGGATTAAATTGGGGCAGTTCTTCGGGGGTTTCCTTTGTAAAAGCACATTTGTAAATGGAGTTAAGCATTTCAGCTTTTGCTTTGCTACCCTTAATTTCAGTTCTTTCTCATTCGTTAGAAACTGGACACTAACTTTGGTGACACCAACAGCCTTTACATATTGCCAAAATTTCTTTGGATTTTATAAAATGTTATTCGACAATATTCTGCTACGGTAGTCACTGAAGACATCACGCATTGCTCTCTTGACAGCCAATCGTGTTTCATTGAACATCTCTCTATTTGTAGCCCTACGCTTTGTTTTACATCTATTATGCAGTAACCTTTGTTTCTTTACAAGTTTCTTTCCGGAGATTGTATACCACGGAGGTTCCCTCCCATTATGAACTCTTCTACTGGGTACATATCTATCGTGCGTGGTCAACTATTCTTTTAAACTTGAGCCAGAGTTCCTCTATATGCTCCCAACCTGTGCCAAAAGTTTCAAGTTCCTCACTGAGATATGACATTCTCAAAGAGGTGAGGTCTATTTGTTGCCATTAGGTCCAATATGTTTCCATCGTGAGTCGGGTTCGTAACTATCTGTGTTAGGCAGTTTTCATTCACGGAAAACCAGTCAACGATACTTTTGAGAACACTGTTTACCATTTCTTCTGTTGCTATTTGTATGGTTCAAATGGCTCTGAGCACTATAGGACTTAACATCTGAGGTCATCAGTCCCCTAGAACTTAGAACTACTTAAACCTAACTAACCTAAGGACATCACACACATCCATGCCCGAGGCAGGATTCGAACCTGGGACCGTAGCGGTCGCGCGGTTCCAGACTGTAGCGCCTAGAACCGCTCGGCCACTACGGCCGGCCAGCTGTATGTATGCTTGAACTGATTACCATAATAATGACATCCACCAAAAGAACGAATTCTGGTTGTTGTATATGAGATGGAAGATCGTTTACCTTACATATTGAAACATCCCCATAGAAAAATTTATAAATGACAGTGCTGGACGTTATTTGATTTTCAAACAGCTGAGCAAAACTGAACTTACTCAGACATTTCTCTCTTTACTTATTCTGATCAACAGTAAACTGACACACAATATTTTTAGCGCAACGCAATCTGACTTTCAATAATCCCTGCAAAAGAATGGCCCTGACTAACAATAACCTATACCTTACATGAATCACTTACCTCACAAAAATCTTCGTTATTCAAACTACTGCAATACAACGAGCGCCAATACTGCCAGCTAAATAAATATCAGTTCATGACATCCAGTCTTACAAATTCCCTTTTCTGGCGGTCACACGTCCAGGTCGTCCGCTCTCAAAACGCCGCCACCTCTCTCCCCACATCCACCACTGCTGGCGGCTCACCTCCAACTGCGCAACGCTACGCGCTGTTCACATCCAGCTGCCCAACACTACAATAGCGAATATTTCAACAGTGAGTCCAACCAGCCACAGACTGCACACAGCACAGCCAGTGATTTTCATACAGAGCGCTACGTGGCATTACCAACATAAAAACCTAAACAGCCTACTTACAATATATGAAGAACAATCGCGGCCCTAATATTGAGCCTCATTCGTGATTTCTGCTGAGTCAAGATAATCTCCCCTGACCACATTGATTGAATTACTAAGTTTAACTTCCTGCATTCTTGTGGTTAGACCTGACTGTTATCCATCGGTTGGCGGTACCATTAATACCATAAAAGCCCAGTTTATCTAAGAGAATATTGTGATTCAAAAGGTCAAATGCCTTAGTTAGATTGCAGATAATACGAACCGGCGCTATCTTTTTATTGAATGCTTGAAAAATTTTGAGGTTGAACGTTCATATGGCTTTCTTAGAAGAGCAAGTCTTTTGATTAGAATCGCCAGCGGATCTCTCGAGAAATACCTGTAACTCTTGACACAGCTCCTCCCGAGACGCGTCAGTAATGATAAGGTTGCAGATACCGGAATCGTTGGCCGTGGAGTCTGGACCGAGTGCGGAAGGCCTTGTGCGGTGGACGGCCCAGGTTGGTTGACGCAATTAGCAGCTAGCTAGCTTAGGTGGCGTCGCGTCGCGGATGTTGACTTACACGTGGCACTCACTCGCTAATGACGCGCCAACGGTCCATCACCTGCGTGCGTGCGAGTGTGCTTCTTGTTTTTGCAGGCCTGTGGCGCGTGTGAAGGTCACGCGTGGCTGCGAGGCTGCGCCAGACGATTGGCCATCTTGCGCTTGCGGTCGGACCTTGACCGTGGTTATGACGGCAGGCCGGTCTGCCCCCAACTAGGTTCTGTGTAGCTCGCTGGCCTTCCCTGCACTGCGAAACGGAAGAATGACGTAACCGGCTCCTGGAGATTCGCTTCTCATGGTGCGCACGGTTGCTACAGGAGTAAACATGACAATCGTTCTGTAATGCAGCCTACCGACCGAGACAGCAAAGTGGGCATCATGCCGCACTTGTAAGGCAGGGCTTTATATCTGCATCCAGCTGTTCCGATTTCTTAGCGTTTCTCCTAAACCAAGCCAGGTTGTAAGACGTGTATATTTCTATTGTATACTGTCAAACCACAATTTATGAAAGATGTTGACATTTTATTAATAGGATTAAGTAGGAATAATTAGTATTTGTCATGCTGGAAATAATTGTGGTAGCAGGGAATGTCTGCACCAAAGTATTGTTGGCAAGAGAGACCTCACATTGATATAATTTTAAAAAGGACAGGAGAGACAGCGTATGGATACATTTTAAGAAAAGAGCGGGAAAGACCGCACATTGATACATTTTGTAATGGTAGCAGGGACTGTCTGCATCAGGAGACAGGTTGGCAGGAGAGACCGCACTTTAGCGTTCGTAGGAAGTCAGTAGTAAGCGAGATGTGAAGCGAGTCGGTAGCAGGTCTGAAGCGAGAGGTTGAGAGGAGCGGTGCGCCTGCCAGCCACCAGCTGTGATTTACAAGAGATTATAAACGGATGTACAGAGACATCAGCTAACTATTACAATAAGAGGAACTAATATTACTGAATTAATTTTTTGAGAAACTCAAGACTACTGAAGGTATGTTTGCGCATTGCTAGTTGTAAGATTATTGTAAAAAGTAAGTCCCATTTGAACGTTTGTAAAATCATTTCATTCAGAATATAATTAATTTTTGCCAGCAATATTGCATTACTGATTATAATCCTTCCCAAAAACCATCAACGTAGAACTTTGCAAAATTTTTACTGTTGTCAACAAAATGTTTAACTGTGAATTACGTAACTTCAGTCAAATTAATGAAAGAATAACGTCAGCTTTGGTAATAAATACAGCCACTTATTATGACAGCCTAGCAGCAGATAATAGAGTATAGTAAAACAGAGTAAGTATATTCATGTCGCAGTTTGATGTAGCAGTCAGATGGCGATCCAGTAACAGTAAAAAAAGGTAAGGAACAGTTTTGGGTTATTGCAGATAACGACTGAGGGCCACGACGACACGACACATTCTATGTTTCGTCGAAATAATCAGAAAATCACTTTTAATGACCAGCAATTAAATTTGTATGCGAAGATTGAGAAAGAGAATAAATTTCAAAGGGAAGATATCATTTGTTATCATTAAGCAAGAGATAGAAATCCTAAGGGAAGGTTTCATAGGTTGTTGTAGAAGGGAAGGTTGCGTAACAAAAGAGATATAGAGGGGACGGGAAGGTTTCAAGGTGAATTCTGAAGTGTCTTGAAGTCAGCTGTGTCTCGAGGTCAGCGAGCTGCTACTCTTCAGCGAATAGATTGTTAGTTGAAATGGTTCAAATGGCTCTGAGCACTATGCGACTTAACTTCTGAGGTCATCAGACGCCTAGAACTTAGAACTAATTAAACCTAACTAACCCAAGGACATCACACACATCCATGCCCGAGGCAGGATTCGAACCTGCGACCGTAGCGGTCGCTCGGTTCCAGACTGTAGCGCCCAGAGCCGCAAGGCCACTCCGGCCGGCGATTGTTAGTGATGAGAGTTCGTTGTGGATGTTCACTACTGTCGACTCTACCGACTTTTTGTTTAGAGAATAAGATTATTATCAAACAGTGAGTTTAAAGAGGATCTCGGCTATTATACTCTTGAATAGTTAAGGTGAGACTCCACCCTAAACTATCAATTTTTCCAACAAACTGTTAATGGTCACTTCACGTCTTTGGCGTGTTTATTCTTAGATCGCAAGACGATTTTGCTGTATTCGAGTTACAAGTACGTCCAAGAAATATGGACTGCCCGAGGAGTCGTGGCACTCTGACAGCTGCAAAAGTGGTGAAGATAGTACCAGTCTATTAGAGACGTGCACTGATGCACTACTGGGAAGGTACACCGATGTAAGACACAAAACGCAAATGAAAGTTTGCAGTGTCGTTTGATCAAGTGTCCCAAAGTAAATTAAGAAAAAAATATACATTTGGGTCTCCTAGAAGCTGTTTTTCAGTTCAACATGTGAATTTTGAAGACTGAAGAAAGCAAGATTTTAAGGACTCCTTTATCATCCTCCTAGAAGAAGATCTGCTTATCTAGAGATCAACGACGAATCAAGCGGTCCACAACATGCTGCCTGGAGAAGGAAATATTCAAGAAAAAGGCTACTCTTGTCTTGAAATTACAGGAAGAAGAAGCCTTACAGGAGCAGGAGGGGAAAGCGTATCGTTCTGGCGAATTTTAGTAAGTATGTGACTTTTATTGGCATTCTTTTTGTAACAAAATGTTAAAATCCATTTTCCATAGGATTGTTTTTTTAAGAAGTCAACTTCTTTTATTCTAAAATTAACAGGTTTCACTGAAATACAGATATTTGCAGGAAGTATTCTTGAGGTATTTCCATACTCCTATGCATTAATATTATCGAAAACATATTTTGTCCATTTTATTATCACAATTATGTACAGATAATTCAGAAAAATTTATGTTTGAGAGTAAATTAATAAGTTTTCTCATCAAATCAATGCACAGAACTTTTGATCAGTATTCCTAAAATGTCCTGAATGTGAAAAACTGGGATCTGAGTAGCTAAAATTGGTTTTCGAAAATGCCATTAAATTCGTATTGAAAATTGAAAACCCAAAAGACAAAGAAGTTCTGGACTTTAAAGCTTGGGTATTGCTACATCTTTATGTGATTGACATGACTTCAAAATTCAACTGATATTGGCAAAGCATAAGAAAATTATTTTTTTTGGTGGAGTCTTTCCTTAAGAGCCACATATCGAAAGCATTAGTTGCTACTTCAACACAGAGATTGCCAGAAATACATCGACCGATGTCACTGAATGACTTGTTGAGTACTCATCCGAAAACCTCGTCTCCAGGCAGCAAATGCAATACTGCTTCCTTCGACATAACGTGAGATGTCGAGGTCAGTCAGGCAGGTTTACTACCACGACACTGTAATTCGTTCTCACATGGGTAAGTGGACCCCATTCCTAACCATCCAACCGAGGAAAAACACTTCGTACATTCGCAGTTTGGTCCTCAGTTGCTTCTACTTTGCTACCTACTGCATAAAATACAATAAAGAGCCATCAAAAAGATTCCTTTCTAAAGCTGTACATTCCAAAAATCGGTATGCCAACCAGGCAAAATCGCCATGAGTGCTGGGACCATCATCCCACCGAGGCACCAAGTTGAAGATACTCATTTGGTAAAACTCTGTGTCCTGCTGCATGGCCGGCCGCTGTGACCGAGCGGTTCTAGGCGCTTCAGTCCGGAACCGCGCAGCTGCTACGGTCGCAGGTTCGAATCCTGCCTCGGGCGTGGATGTGTGTGATGTCCTTAGGTTAGTTAGGTTTAAGTAGTTCTAAGTCTAGGGGACTGATGACCTCAGATGTTAAGTCCCATAGTGCTTAGAGCCATTTGAACCATCGAACCTGCTGCGTAAAGAAGCCCATTACTGCCTGCTGTACATCCCCGTTCGACAGGAATCATTACCCGTTGTGATCGTTTTTAAGGCACCGGAGGCGTGATAATAGCACGTGCAGAGATCAGGACTATAGGACGGGGGCTCGAGTGTCCCCCACCTGTGTTGGCATAACTTCTGCATTACGACATTTGCTATATGGGAACGTGCATCATCATGAAACAGCAGCACCCGTTGTTGCAGTTCACACGATTTTCGACAGACATGCTACCCATTACACAGTCTCCATTCTCCGATGGATGTCTGCCGGTGTTTGTCCTTCGCCAGCCAAGAATAGAATAACAGACTGTTGGTCATGTTTGGACGCATGTGGTGATAACGTCGCCACAGTTCTCGTTTCCGCATTTATTGCACGCACGTCGGCAAGTCACTAATGCCACATTAATTCCTTGTTGTGCTTATACAGGCTGTTCATTTTAACTAAAGACATTGAAATATCTCAAAAACTATATATCGGATCAAAAAAAAGTTATAATTCCAAGTTGTTTGTCCCGGAGGGGGACATCCAAGAATACCACACTCGACCCCACATCACGAGGGTCACAGAGGCCAACTTTGAGACATTCAATGGGAATCCCTGTTTTCTATTGCAGGTCACGATTCTACGGAAAAATCCACATATGTTTCGTCTAAAGCATTTTCTTCATTTCGCCAGAGACAGCGCTGTAATCGAAGGAGTGGAAATGGGTACACAACCGTAATTTATGACATGCTACTCAGTGGCCCTGAGGGTAGGACGGTATTTCATGACTTCTAATAGGTAACCCCATTCACAACGTTGTATTCCTCTGACATACTGAAGAGGGGACTGCTCGACACACCGCTGTTGCCTTGCCCTGAGGTGAGCGCTACTCTACTTTTGAAGTTAGAGTAAATTTCCAAACGTAGTACCGCCAGCTTCAACACACTTACTGATCTGCTTTTCAAATGACCGTACGCAGGACAGAATCATATCTGGAGCAGTGTCAGCACAGCCGTTTCTGATTTGGTCGACCATGTCTGTTTGCTGGTACACCTTGTCTTTTAAATATCCCCACAGAAAGAAATACGGCGATGTCAAATACGATGAGCTAGGGGCCAGTTAATAGGGCCACCTCTGCCGATCCTCCGACCGAGAAGTGTAAACACACTCTATTACCTCCCGTGCTTCAATTGCGTAACGCGCGTAGCTAAGTCATGCTGAAACCACATACGTTGTCGAACGTCCAGGGCAACATCCTACAGTAGTACCGGTAGTTTCTATCCCGAAAACGTTCGATATTTTCGTCCATTCAACGAGCCGTCGATAAAATACGGGCTAATGAGTTTGTTTCCCATGATTCCACGCCATACGTTAATCGACCAAGGACATCGATGGTCAGCTTGGCGTAACCAATGGGGATTGTCTGCACTCATGTAAGGCATGTTATGCCGGATCATTTCAATTTTTTCTTCTGTGGTTGCAACATTCATCGTGCACTTGCATGTCTGGTCTCGAAGTGATACGTAGGTGTGCCACCATTATACTGTATAGAGCAAGTATCTATTCTACATCTGCAGATTCGTGACCTCCAGTCGCAGTGATACTGGCTGTTATGATACGTCGTAGTTCGGTACACGGCCACGGTGGCGCGTCGAGTAGTCCCCTGTTCGATATGTCGGATGATGATGATGATGATGTTTGGTTTGTGTGGCGCTCAACTGCGCGGCCATCAGAGCCCGTACACATTCCCAATCTGGACACAATCCACTTTTCATGATTGATGATGCAATGATGAGGACAACACAAACACCCAAACCTCTGGGAGAGAAAATCCCCAACCCGGCGGGAATCGATCCCTGGACCATGAGAATAGGAAAAACTCCTCACATTCTATTCCTACCATATTCTCACCAAAGACTCCTCCAAAACATTTAGTGAAAATATTAAAAACTTGACCAAACCTGCAAAAACATAGTACCTGAATGTGAAGCTAAGTCTTTGAACAACATGAACCCAGTGGCTCCTAAACTGTGTGAACTTCCTAAACTTCGTGAGGTAGATCGACCTGTTTACCACCTTGCACAGTTTAAAGCTACAAAATTGCTATGGAACTGCACTTCGGAATTAAAAACATTTAAAATTTAAATCCAAGTTTGGATTTTAAATTATGTGGACTAGTTAACAGAATGAAACATCTCCTCTCCCACATGGTGATTAACTGGTACCTTTTAATGTCTCACTGTACTGACAGAACTACTACAAAGCTGGTGTCACGCTGACCAACTAAGATAAAAGAGGCTGGCCACCCAGACATCCTTGTAACAAAATTATTTTCTGTTCCAACAACTCTGTAAGAATCGATGGCTTGGCAATGAGCTCTCCTCTCAGTCTTCTTTTAGCTGAAATCTTCATGGACCAATTTGAAAATCTGCTCTTTGACAGAAAACCTCGTAGCGTTAATTCTCAATGGAGAGAAGTCTTCCGAAGTAAGAGTGATTTCGGGTGTGCCGCAGGGGAGTGTCGTAGGACCGTTGCTATTCACAATATACATAAATGACCTTGTGGATAACATCGGAAGTTCACTGAGGCTTTTTGCGGATGATGCTGTAGTATATCGAGAGGTTGTAACAATGGAAAATTGTACTGAAATGCAGGAAGATCTGCAACGAATTGACGCATGGTGCAGGGAATGGCAATTGAATCTCAACGTAGACAAATGTAATGTGCTGCGAGTACATAGAAAGAAAGATCCTTTATCATTCAACTGCAATATAGCAGATCGACAACTGGAAGCAGTTAATTCCATAAATTATCTGGGAGTAGGCATTAGGAGTGATTTAAAATGGAATGATCATATAAAGTTGATCGTCGGTAAAGCAGATGCCAAACTGAGATTCATTGGAAGAATCCTAAGGAAATGAAATCCGAAAACAAAGGAAGTAGGTTACAGTACACTTGTTCCCCCACTGCTTGAATACTGCTCACCGGTGTCGCATCCGTACCAGATAGAGTTGATAGAAGAAATAGAGAAGATCCAACGGAGAGCAGCACGCTTCGTTACAGGATCATTTAGTAACGGAGATGATAGATAAGCTCCATTGAAAGACTCTACAAGAGAGACTCTCTGTAGCTCGGTACGGGCTTTTGTTGAAGTTTCGAGAATGTAGCTTCACCGAGGAGTCAAGCAGTATATTGCTCCCTCCTACGCATATCTCGCGAAGAGAGCATGAGGATAAAATCAGAGAGATTAGAGTCCACACAGAGGCATACCGACAATCTTTCTTTCCACGAACAATACGAGACTGGACAGAGGTACTCAAAGTACCCTCCGCCACACACCGTCAGGTGGCTTGCGGAGTATGGATGTAGATGAGAATATTGAACATTGGTTTAGATATGAAGGCGATGTAATGTATTGTGGACTGGCACCTACAGACAACTCAGTTCATTTCTAGGACATCTAAAGTTCAATCCCGAAAACATATTGTTCAACATGGAGCTTGGTGAGACATCCATTAATTTCTCGGATCTTAACACAGACATCAGTACAAATACACATTGTTTCAAAATGTGCGGGAAAGCTACAACAACAGACTCTGTAATACCCCTCGTTCACAACATCCAATAAAACATGCTTCCTACCATTCTACGGTGCATCGCTTCATATCCGTACCAGTGGCAAAAAAAAAAAAAAAAAAAAAAAAAAAAAAAAATTCCAAACTGAAGTAGACACAGATTAATTTATTGCATCTAGCAACGGCTATATGACTGACACAGATGGAAACATTGTACGTATCGAACAAATAAGAAGGATCTTGTCTACATTTCTGTCCCTCTGCAATGAAAGTCACAACTAAAGTCGATTAGCATACTATTCCATATATAGGGTAATCATTCAACAAATTAACCATGACGCTCAAATTTTGCAATTATAAAACTTCGTTCTACGTGAGAGGCAACACAGCTCATATCTTAATCAGCTGCAACGATAAGGCAGATTTATTAAGCGGTACTGAGGTTTATAAAACCGTTTGCAGTGACCGTACAAATTGTTGACATATACGTTTCCTGAGTATAGTCATATCAACTCTTCGACCACGGTTACAGTGGCCTTCTTTTGGGTCTGCTACTGTGCTTTAGCTGTGTGGAGTCGCTTATATTTTGTGATTGCTTCTCACTGAGCATGAGGTTACGTCTTACTTTTAAAAAGGTCACTGTTATGATTGGTTACTTGTGGCGGAAAAATGGTTCAAATGGCTATGAGCACTATGCGACTTAAACTTCTGAGGTCATCAGTCGCCTAGAACTTAGAACTACTTAAACCTAACTAAGGACATCACATACATCCATGCCCGAGGAAGGATTCGAACCTTGTGGCGGAAAGAGCGGGAACATTGTTATAACAGGTTGCTACGGTGGAGGGAGGGGGGATCAGCTGTTGATTGTTGTTTCTTGTATTATTTGCTATCTGGTGCTCCTCGCCGAATAAGGCATGGGTTTCTGTTTTCCTCCTGGTGGACGGAGTTACTAGCCGGTAGCAGTCGCGTTACGTGTTGCTGGTGCTGCCTGCTGGACTCTAGAGGGCTGGCAGCCAGGATGGAGCAAGCCTGTATTCATCCTCTTTGTTCGTGTTGTTAGGGTGTTTTATTATTTGTATGGCTTCTTTGGTCGTGCATTTCTTCAAAGCCGCTGCTTAGGTAGTATGCGGGTGTCATTGATTTTTTATTTTCACCTTGCCGCAGTGATTCCGGTGTTCGGCCACTGCAGACTTGCTGGTACCACCCCAGACGAAAGTAGCTCTCATGTTCTCGTATGCTCGTTGCTATTGGTCTGCCCGATGTATACTTCTCCACACAGACATTCCACCCTTGTACACACCTGCACTGTGTAAAGCGTCTATCTCGTCCTTTGCGGAGACTAGATTCGTGCGCCACCTGTTAGTTTGTGGTCTGGCATAATCATTCCTTCGATGAAAGCTGCGGGGAGTGGCATCGCGGGGTTTATAAGCTCGCTACAGATGTCCGTCAATTTGGAAGCCAATAAACACTGAAAAGTTCTGTAAAACTCCACGGGGAGTCCTTGGGGACCAGGAGACACGTTGGACGCTGCTTTATATATGGCGTCGATAACCACGAGGTTGATTCAAAAAATTCCGGAACTTGGTCCACAAATTTTTCTACGCTTGTCTTTTACTTATCGTGCATGGTCTCCTTCGAAATACTGTCCTCCACAATTGGAACACAATTTTGCTGGATCCCGCGAAGCGCCATCTGCGAATTTTCTTGTCTATCGTTGCAAATCCTCGTCCTTTCAAACTCTCAACATCATAACCGTAGACACACATCTCATCATCAGTTATGATGTGCGCGATCCAAAAGCTCTACACAGATTGCGAGGCGAAGGTCTTTCTGGCCTTGACTCCTGAGCTGTGGGACTAACTTGGCGGCAGCACGAAGCATTCCAGGACGCTGTGTAAGGATTTCGTGACATGATCCAACTGAAATGTCACATTCTTCTGCAATCTCTCGGACAGTCAGTCTTCTATTGGCACGCACAATTTCGTTGACGTTCCTGACGTGAGCGTCGTCGATAGACGGTCGGTCATCTTTAACTTCCGTCCGACCATTTTTAGGCCGGCCTCGGTGGCCGAGCGGTTCTAGGCGCTTCAGTCCGGAACCGCGCCACTGCTACTGTCGCAGGTTCGAATCCTGCCTCGGGCATGGATGTGTGTGGTTTCCTTAGGTTAGTTAGGTTTAAGTAGTTCTAAGTTCTAGGGGATTGACTGCCTCAGATGTTAATTCCCATAGTGCTCAGAGCCATTTGAACCATTTGAACATTTTTAAACCGTGTGAACCATTCGTAACACTGAGTACGATTTAAGTACTCGTCACCGTAGGCTTCCTGCGTTATTTACAGTGTCACTGTAAAGAGTTTCTTGAGTTTCACGCACCGGCCGTTGTGGCCGAGCGATTCTAGGCGCTTCAGCCTGGAACCGCGCGACTGCTACGGTCGCAGGTTTGAATCCTACCTCGGGCATGGATGTGTGTGATGTCCTTAGGTTAGTTAGGTTTAAGTAGTTCTGAGTTCTAGGGGACTGATGACCTCAGATGTTAAGTCCCATAGTGCTCAGAGCCATTTGAACCATTTGGACCCCACGTTCGGGCCACGGTGAATGGCGCGGCAACTGGTCCTTGGGCGTCGGTACTCTACTAAAATCACCACCTAGCATCAAGTCGTCGTATCTGCCTTGAAAGAGCAATGCTACTCCTTCCGCAAAGAAGAGTGATAGCTAGATGCTTAGCACCGTTTCAACCATTCCTCTAGCATCGGGGAGATATCTTTCTTGGTCCACCTCCAGACCCTCCCTGAGGAAAACTGTGTTAGCTGATGGGGCGTGGGACACATGAGCCGTGTTACCATGCGAACCAGGGAAATCGTCGACGTAGACTTCTTGGAGAAAGACATTGTCTATGTTTGCCGCAGTGAGCATGTCTTCGAGCAGCGAAAATTTCATACTTGTCCGAATGATATTAACGTTGATGGTCGCTAAGCGATAGTTCTGCAGATCTTCTCACCAATGGGGACCGCAGTCAGTGTCCCCCTGCCATCTGCAGGCTGTGACCGCGCCGTCGTCTGCTGCTACTCGCGACGGGCCGAGGTGTCTGAGGAGACACCTCTCTCCTCATCCACTGGGCACGCGTAGTCTTCTTCGCTGTCATCCGTCCAAGGGCCATGAGTTAACCGAGGCTGTGGCAGGGCACTTGTGAGCTGGGTGACCAAAGTTGAAACCGCGCTCATTTCCTGCGTTGTAGCGGTGGTGGCTGCTGCCTCATGATCTGTTAGCCCTACGGACTGGAAAGGGCTGTGTCGAAGTCAGGGAAAGCAGCCGGTGAGGTCGACCCTGTGTCATCCATGTTCCCTATGTCGTCAGCTGTCCGATCGTCAACCGGGGTTTACGTCCGCAGGAGGCACTCCTCGGAGGCTGTATGGCGTCGCTTTGTATGTTTGCTCGGTGATCTCTGTTTGCAGGTTTTCGTGTCCGAATGAGTGTGTAGTTCCTTTTAAAGGGTACAGTATTGCCCGAATTGAAAATAGGTACAACATTCTTCGTTATTCTTGTCAGTACAACATATTTTTTCTAATAATAACTCAATTTCAATTAATACAGCGAAGCCAGGTACCAGTGTGGGAAAGAATGACAATTTATTTATTTAATTGATCACATGTGTACTCCCACAAAATAAATCCCTACATCCAGTTTGGTGAGATCTGTGAAATGAATGAATGTATGGTCGTCTGCTAACCGCAGATAGTGAATGTGAATATATGATCATCTTTGAGACAATCCTTTGGCCACCTTTGGTGGAACCAAAGAGATGAAATTTACCGGAGCTTTGAGCGCCTGAAATGTGGCTGACCAATACGGTAACAAGGTGCTCCCCCACTTCGGCAGAGGTGCGAGAGAACCTGAAGAACGGCCATGTTTCAGCACTCTGCCGCTGAATCTAGTGTTGGTAAGACCTGTCTTAGGGGTGCTCCGTAAAGACAAAAGAGTGGAGACATGATATGCATGTGAAATACTTAAGAGTAGTTTAGAATAATAATTTCTCTATTTCAGGAACTTTTGTGGGGAGAATTAAATGTCAGGCAGGTAATATTAATGGGATCGTAGTAATCTTCGAAAGTGACCAACGGTCACTATGAAACCACGTGTTCCAATAAGTTGAAATACTTCCGAGTGCTTAAGTTAAGCTGAATTACTAGCGTGTTTACTATAAGTTGGAAATATTTAAGAAATGGCGTGTGCAGGACTTGAAATTAGAGACGAGTACTTCCACGTGGTGAGTACTGTGTGAGTCTCAATCTGTGTATGAGACAAAGGATAAAGAGAAGTACTCGTCCATGGTATCAGTTGAGGACTCGCGTGTGTGACGAATATGTTCTTAATATTACTTTGCGTGTTACGTTTCCGTGTGACGCTTGGATCAAACTATAATACTCTGAGAGAGAAGCAAGGTGAGTCAGCCGTGTATCCAGCAACGCCACTTGGCTTGCATTGGACAGGAAGACGTGCATATATCCTCCAGAGTTCATAGTAGGAAAGAAAAATTACGAAGTGGGGCAGTGTCGTGTGAAACTGGGATAAATACTAATTGAAGTGGGAAAGCTGAAAGTGATAATGTTGTGACTATTCCTTGTGCTGTATTCCATGTTGCAGTGTGGTGTATGTCATGTGATTTAAGTATGTGTGGTTTGCATGGGAGAGTAGCAAGATAGTTTCAGAGGTAGTGGGTTATGCATGTTCCTTTTGTACCGCTCGGTCTGGAGGAAAGTTTCGTGATGATGGTTGTGAGAGGTGAAGTGTGAGATATAGCAAAAGATCCACCATTCTATCCAGAAAATGCACTGTAGCGTTAAATAATTACGAGACCATAAGATAGAGAGTCACCAATGTAAAGCCATGCCCACTGGGCGGAATTTCTCATGTGTTATTGTTGTAGGTTATAGAATTCGTGTGTTTAGGTTATAGAATTTATCGGAGTAAATAAGATAGTGAAAAGAAAAAGATTGGTGGCCTTTTCCTTCGAATAGTGTGTTGCCATGATACCCAGAATTTATAATGTGTGCGTCATTCATATGCAGTGCGATGGCCACGTGTTGATCAAAGCCGTTGAATAAGAACGAAAATGTGGTATTGCCAGTGCGTAGTGAACAGTCGGAGTTGTGTAAATTACTAATAGTCAGAGGTGCGTTTCCGTTGCGCAATATCCAAGCAGGAGAATAACTTTTAACTTAATTGTGAGTACTAGAGTTCATGTTACTTGATAACTAAAAAATGAATCCACTTGCTTGGCAGACCACTCATCTTGCAGGCCTGACTGTTCGATGCCACAGTATGAGCAAGGCATGCGGGTGCCTCTCACCTTCACCCCCCCCCCCCCCCCTTCAGTGGGAGAGGCAGAGGTCTGTAAACTCTAGTGCTGAGTTCCATTCTTTCGTTTGGATGTCCGTGTGAAGTTGCTGGGCGACATCCTTGAATCTGTGAAGACTCTGTCATGGTGCTGGTCAATATTAAGCTTCCTACAATTGTGGACTCTGATGTTCCCTGTCTTCCAAGTATTCCTCCGTCAGCCATAATGGTCGACCGCGTCACCCCCTGTGTTACTGAGGGGGAGGGCTGTAATCGTAAGGGTGTGGCGCCGAGTCACATAGGAGGATCTGTATAAGCCGACGTTGAATACACGTCGAACGTAAATGACCTTCCTGGCCACAAGCAGAACAAGTGCGTGGCTGTTCGTTTTATATCACGATTGCTCAACACCCACCTATGGCTAGGTAGGTCGCCACGTGTACTGTTAATTCAATTTATACTTGTCGTACGCCGTCGAGAACCGGTTACATCTGGACGGTGTTCCATTTTTCTGCCACGTGGCTAATTACCGTCCCACACAGTCGGAAAGCCGCGGTGACTAAGTGCGGCGGCGCTTGGAACGTGAGTTCGAAAACTCGTAGTATGCGTAATCCTAGCCCCATGTGGCCATCAGATTGTTCGCACATCTGCTAACAACAGCGTTAGATATCGCGTCATCGACCGTTTTGACGTAGAATACGCTTCTTTTTTATGGATTGGTTGATACCGACAATGTGCTGAGGTTCTATTTGAACTAGGTCACGGATGAAAGCGTCCGATTTCGAAAACTCTTGGTCCTGCTTGGCCGGGATGGAAGCTGATCTTGATGGTGGCTTTTCTGTAGGAATGAGGCATAGCGACTCAATGTCAACGGACTCTAGTACTAGCTGCGGCGAGAAAGTAAACAAATTACACTCGTTCGGGACTCTGCGGACGGGGCGCAAACAAGACGGCCTCGCCTTGCACCTGGCGAAGGCAGACGGACCACACAGCTTCGTAGACGTACGTGTCAGGTGATTTGTGTGTACGGAGAACGAGGGCGATCTTATCACACATCCCTCTGGCACACCTAACTGTACCCTTGTCTTTGTCCGGCCGTGGTGGCCGAGCGGTTCTAGGCGCTTCAGTCCGAAACCGCGCGACTGCTACGGTCGCAGGTTCGAATCCTGCCTCGGGCATGGATGTGTATAATGTCCTTAGGTTAGTTAGGTTTAAGTAGTTCTAAGTTCTAGGGGACTGATAACGTAAGATGTTAAGTCCCAGAGTTCTCAGAGCCATTTGAAACATTTGAACCTTGTCTTTGATGAACACTCGCCGTCGAGAGCAACGTACTAGGTTTTATTAGTTTAGGGGTCTTTTTTTACGTTATTCGCGTTACCTTGTATTTGTTCGCTTTTAAATGGGGCTGTCGTTCATGATACCGTATGGAAATACTGTCCACATCGTCCCGAATTTTTTTACGATCATTCAAGATGATTGATGAACTTTTCTCGGGTGATCAACCGAGTGGTGGTGTCGTCTTGTCGCAACGTTTCGATGAGTTTCGTACCCATCATCCTCAAGCGAGCTGTCGGGATGCTGTGCTGCTCATATCTGTATAGTTCCTTGACCGCTAACCTCTTCTGCAGGTGGGCCAATCAGGCGCCTCCGGGAACGGGTGCCGAGCGGCGCGGCCGGTGGTGGGGGATCACGGGGCGGCTCAGGTGCGGGCGTCGAGTCCTGGTCGCTGTCCACTCTGTCCGCGGACGCCGCCACCTTCAGAACGGAGCGTTCCTCACGTATCTTCTCAATTGCGGAGTCGTACGCTACGCTAAGTTGAAATCCGCTATCCCGGTTGACCAGACTGTTGTGGAGACGTATTTCCACTGCCTCCTTGACGACGGAGTCCCAGAATCCGTTGGCACTGCATATCTTCTTCGTTTCTTCAAAGTTGAAGGTGTGCCCTTCGTTAACGCTATGCTCTGCTACCGCGGATTTGCAAATGTCCTAAGCGCACGTTTCTGATGTGCTCCGTACAGCGCTGTGATATATACCGTTGTGTTTGTCCGATGTATTGCCTTCCACATTCTCACTCGATACTGGAGATGCCAGGCGTCTGTAATGCTAAAGGGTCCTTGGTCGAGCCAAGTACGAGGGTCACTCCAAAAGAAATGCACACTATTTTTGTAAAAATACAGTTCTCATTCTGCATGTGTGAAAGTTTTACAGTGTGTAGATACATCCTTCCCGCTTGTTTTCAAACTTAGTTCAACCTCTTCCCGTGAGTGGAGCTGTCACAGCATGTCTTCAAGATGGCTGCTACACTTGACGTTCTTCAGGAGCAACGCGCTGTCATAGAATTCCTGTGCTGTGAAAACGAGACAGTGGGAAACATCCACAAGAGGATGAGAAAGGTGTACGGAGATGCTGCTGTCGATCGCAGTACAGTTAGTCGGTGGGCAAGCAGGTTGAAACACGTATGTTGTGTGGCGGCGATGGCGAGACATTGCAGAGTCTCTGACCAGAGAGCCATTTATCGTGGCTAGTCTGCGCTTGACCGCGCGAGAGTTGCGAGCGGTACTCTGTCAGTAGTAGTCGTGCAGTACAGTTGCGAGCAGTAGTCTGTGGGCAGTCTGTGAGCAGTGCAGTCTGTCAGTAGCAGTCGTGCAGTACAGTTGCGAGCAGTAGTCAGTGGGCAGTCTGTGAGCAGTGCAGTCTGTCGGTAGTAGCAGCCCAGTGCAGTTGTGTGTGAGGAGTCGGCAGGCGTCGACATGGCACTCTGGTCAAGATTCAGGATGAGGTATATTATTTTTAAATGCGCTCAGCTAATAATGTAAATTAACTGTAACTAATTTGTGCAATAATCGCCCCAATAATAATTTTGGTTTTCAAAGCAATATTTTTAACAAAAGAACTATTTAATTGAACGAACGATTTCCTTCCATTTCCTTTAAAGAAAAGTTTCAGTTAAATTTCAAAAAAAAAAAAAAAAAAATATTACTTGCGATGCAGTTCCTCCAAGCCGTGGCCAACAATAAGAGCAGAAATTTGACATGCAGTTTCAATGAGGTAAGAAATTAATTATGATTTTTCTTGCACAGGGCCAAAGACCGATATTTTGGTTTAATTGAATTTACATTGTCACTGAAGTCTCATTAGCATTGAATTGTTTTTCATTATTTTCGTGACAGCTTACACCTTGAGTCAGATTGCGATTCTCATTTTTATTGTCATTAAATTTAATTGCTAGGGAGGTTACGCTTGGCTCCATTTCTATTAAATATTGTCTTTAAAATTTTCGGTGGGGAGGTTACAAGGTTACGTGATGAAAGTGGGCACGGCAATATTGAGGATTGACCTCGCAGCGGCAGGCCTCGTACTGCACACACTCCATACAATGTGCAGAGAGTTAACGGATTGGTGACTGCTGACAGACGCATCACATTGAACGAATTGTCACGCTAGGTTGGGATAGGGGAAGGAAGTGTTTGCAGAATACTGAAAGTGTTGGCGTTAAAAAAGGTTTGTGCCAGGTGGGTTCCCAGGATGTTAACAGTGGCTCACAAAGAAAGAAGAAAAACGGTATGCAGCGAACTTTTGGAACAGTATGAGAATGATGGAGATGAATTTCTTGGAAGAATTGTGACAAGTGATGAAACATGGCTCCATCATTTTACACCAGAGACGAAGAGGCAATCAATGGAGTGGCATCTTGGAAATTCACCCAGGAAAAAAAAATTCGAAAGCACACCTTCTGCTGGAAAAGTTATGGCTACGGTGTTTTTCGTTTCCGAAGGACTCTTACTTCTGGACATCATGCCAAGTGGAACCACCATAAATTCTGGTGCATATGTGACGACACTGAAGAAACTTCAAACTCGACTGAGTCGTGTTCGACCACATCGGCAAAAGCAGGATGTTTTGCTATTGCACGACAATGCACGGCCACATGTCAGTCAAAAATCCCATGGAAGCGATCACAAAACTCGGATGGACAACACTGAATCACCCGCCTTACAGTCCTGACATGGCTCCATGTGACTATCCTCTCTTTGGGAAACTGAAAGACTCTCTTCGTGGAACAAGGTTTGAAGATGATGACTTCCTTGTGCACGCTGCCAAAAAGTGGCTCCAACAGATTGGTCCAGAATTTTACCGAGCTGGTATACAGGCGCTGGTTCCAAGATGGCGTAAGGCAGTTGAGAGGGATGGAAATTATGTGGAGAAATGAAAATATTGTTACTATATGATGTATCTACACACTGTAAAACTTTCACACATCTAGAATAAAACATGGATTTAAAAAAGTATTGTGCATTTCTCTTGGAGTGACCCTCGTATATCCTTTATTTTTCGTGTTACGTTGAAGATGGATTTTATACTGTGCTTTTTCAGTATTCTTGAGCTTTTAGTTGTTGGCGGGCTGGCATAGTGCAGGAACGCCACACGATTTGCTTCGTCTTCTTCTGGCTGCCGCCTCTTGTCTATCCCGCGCGTCTTAGGTGCGTCTCGCTGTACCCGTTTTTTCGGTAAGTTTTCCGCAGATGCTACAACTCCTGTGGCAAACTCCTTCTGTCGCAGATGGACCTGACTCTATGTACCGACATGTTTAGTGCCGAGTTTCGTTGTGCTGGGTGGTGGCACCTAGAGCATTAAGGTAAAGGTCCGTGTGCGTCGTTTCTCCTGTAGACCGAGTATCCCAACATACCGTCCGGATTTCTCATGATTAAACTGTCCAGGAAGCGTAGGCATCCGTTCTCTTCTACTTCCACAGTGAACTTTATGTTTTCATGTATGCTATTGAGATGACGTAGGAACTCCTGTAGTTTCTCCTTGCCACGTGATCACACCACTAAAGTGTCTATAGAAATTCTTTGATTTTAGGTGGGCGGTATACAATGCTACATCTTCAAAGAGCTCCATGTAAAGGTTGGTAATACCTGGAGCTAAGGGGGACCCATGGCAACCCCTATTTGTTTATAGAATTTCCCACCATATTTGAAATAGGTGGTAGTTCATGAGTGGCCGAGCGGTTCTAGGCGCTTCAGTCTGGAACCGCGCGACCGCTACGGTCGCAGGTTCGAATCCTGCCTAGGGCATAGACGTGTGTGATGTCCTTAGGTTAGTTAGGTTTAAGTAGTTCTAAGTTCTAGGGGACTCATGACCTCAGACGTTAAGTCCCATAGTGTTTAGAGCCATTTGAACAATTTTTGAAATTAGCTAATAGCGCCAAAGCATGAAATAAAATATCTACTTCAAAAATAAAAATAGCCTATGCAGTACAATGACTTCCCTGATGAGTTTTACAGCGGCTGTGGACCCAAATATACAGAAGACTACTGAAGTTAAAATAATCACAAAGTTACCGCATGTAAATTTGAAATTTCCTGTCAGGTTAAAACTGCTTGTCTGGACGAGAATTGAGCACCTGCGATTGTTTTCACTTGCGACGCTCTTACATGTTAAAGTCCCTCTATAGAACAAAGTAGTAATATATCAAAACTTTTAATCTTGAGGTCGCTTGCAGAAAAACTGCGTAATTGCACCCACGTGTACCCTGTTGCGGGAAGTTACGTACTACTACTAGAGTTTGCGAGGTGCCGGGGCTAGCAGTGTACTTAACACTAAATTCTTCTAGAATCTTCATATGTAAATGATGCTCTAAGCCCCTCCTATTCTAACTCCGACTTTTGCTGTTGCAGATGGATTAAGAAGAAACGCGGAGCAGAAGAAACGTGTTGCAGAAAAGAGTTTGGCACCTGCAGTAATTTAATTTGATAGACATTAATTAAATAAAAGAACGTTTCAGTAACGTAGTGAGGAATGAAAGGGTTGCTCTACCAATTAACAGAATGAAAGTTCTGTCCAAAATAACAATTTGATTTATTATGACTAAACTGAAAATCATAAACAAGAGACATGAAACATTTACAGTACATCAAATTGGATCAAATTGGATACTCAAATAAATGCTGTGAAGGTGAAGTTGTCCATAAACTAGATTGTGACATTTATGACGAAGTGGTATGTGGAGCCAATCCCTTGCAACTCAAATCTTAACAGAAACACCCAGCCAACCCAACATTAATTGCTGCTACAGTAGTGAGAACTCAGACAATGAACATCCAAGACAGAACCACGTAAGAAAAGACGGGAACAGGCGTGCTCTGCTGAGCTCTGATTATCACATAACAAATTCCCTAATCTGCCGATGCGGCGGACATACATTACCAAGCTTTCTTCTTAACGATCTGGCTTACCGGAAGCGATGGCTGGTTGCTTCGACGTCCCGTCATGGTGATGATAATGTCGCCAGTTTAGCCCGAAACAAATTATCCTGGTCTGGTTGCTCCAGACTAAAGACTTCCTATCAATACAAATGCGCCTCTGAGGAGACGAAGAAGGCCCGCCACACAATCACTGACGGTACAGTGATTAATTTTAACGAGCGAAGTCACACAGTAACTCCGATACAGTCAACTTTAGCCAAAACTACTCAAGGCGGACATCATAGGCTGCTTGTACGCAAAACGCTCAATTGCCAACTGTACTCGGAAAGGTACGTTGAAATCGAAAGTTCAGCAACTTCGTCAAACAGTTACAATGAAATAAAAGTATATTAGACAGCCAACAGAAGGCAGGCTGTCTAGAGCAGCGAGAGCTCAGTCTTGTAACCTACTCCGACCGAAAGTCGAGAGCCGACCCTCTCAAGAGCACCCATACAAACCGAACACAGAACATTCCCGCCCCCATGACATTGGCCGTGGTTAAGCGTTCCAATCAGCAACTCAAAAACCGATGGAAAATTCCACTCTTTTGCCGAAGCACTACCATTCCACCAATGGAGATTCTTGGCGCCAATTTCTGCGCCGATTTTGCTACGTCACGGAGCTACGCCCTGAGCAAACCAATCACAGTTACGATTTTGCAGAAAACGCGGTAATTTGCCCGCCAAGACTGCCTGGGAACACAAGTCATTCCCACGCCTCGCTGGTAGCCCGCCAGAAACGGTTTTCACTTAAGTTTCTGCGAAGTAACGGAATCTCTAGCCCAGCCGCCCCTTCCGGCCTATCTGGGCGTGTCGCTACCGCTCTTATGACAATGTCGGCGTCTGGAAAGCATCCACTCGGCACCCTCACACCCGTCGGCTTAACCCTTTCAAGCTCAGCAGAACTCGCCTGTCACCGGACCACCCGGGTGACGAGAGACGCAGCGTGGGAAGTCCGCGTGTGAAGGAATAGCAACTTTTCAGCGCATGCAATTAGAGAGGAAAATCGAATTAGAGTAAGATAGAAATATGAGAGGGGGCTCGTGCCACCTCTCAAGTTCATCACTGGATTACGCCGAGAAAGCCTGCAATCGCATTCAAGGTGATGTTCTGCGGGAGACAACAGCTTCGTTTAGGAAATCTTCATAGTGCTGCTAACGTCGATAGCGACGGGGCGTTGAAGCCGTAAGCTTGGTGCCAACATTCCTCTGTAAGATGTCACTTTTGAACGACGGCGCCAGCTCCGTGATCGGCGAGAAAGCGGGAGCGCGGGCGGTAGGGAACCTTGCGAAGCCGACGCGCGAGGCGGCGGGAAGGCTGTGCGAGGGCCCGGCGTGTCCGTACGGCACGTGGCGGCTCGTCTCGGCGCGGCGCCGCGTTACGGCGGCCTTGCGCAACGCCTTTCGTAACGCCGGCACTCGCTGGTCACCTTGCCGGCCGCGTCTCCTCCTGGCGGAAGGGCCGGCGTCTTTTCCGACTCGCAGCGCACGCCGCGACGTTTCCTCTTTCCTCCATACCTTAGTGCTTTTTGTTAACCACGCTGCAGTACTTACCCATACATTAGACACCTATACTACGCAAAGCCGTCCTCACACGGGTCGTGTTCCTCACCGCGAAGCACGCCAGACGTGGTGTCTGTCGCGGCAGCCTCGCGCTCTGAAGCGACGTGCTACAAAACGGAACGTGCTCCGCATTGTGATTTGCAACCTTGGCGCTCTCCAGTGGCAGTTCCCAGCTGTATCTGTCACGTACACCACTGGTCATTAAAATTGCTACACCAAGAAGAAATGCAGATGATAAAGGGGTATTCATTGGACAAATATGTTATACTAGTACTGACATGTGATTACATTTTCACGCAATTTGGGTGCATAGATCCTGAGAAATCAGGACCCAGAACAACCACCTCTGGCCGTAATAACAGCCTTGATACGCCTGGGCATTGAATCAAACAGAGCTTGGATGGCGTGTACAGCTATACAGCTGCCCATGCAGCTTCAACACGACACCACAGTTCATCAAGAGTAGTAACTGGCGTATCGTGACGAACCAGTTTCTCGGCCTCCATTGACCAGACGTTTTCAATTGGTGAGAGATGCGGAGAATGTGCTGCCCAGGGCAGCAGCCGAACATTTTCTGTATCCAAAAAGTCCCGTACAGGACCTGCAAGATGCGGTCGTGCATTATCCTCCTGAAATATAGAGTTCCGCAGGGATCGAATGAAGGGTAGAGCCACGGGTCGTAACACATCTGAAATGTAACGTCCACTGTTCAAAGTACCGTCATTGCGAACAAGAGGTGACCGAGACGTGTAACCAATGGCACCCCATACGACGACGCCGGGTGATACGCCAGTATGGCGATGATGAATACCGCGATGTCGCCAAACACGGATGCGACAATCATGATGCTGTAAACAGAACCTGGATTCATCCGAAAAAATGACGTTTTGCCATTCGTGCACCCAGGTTCGTCGTTGAGTACACCATCGCAGGCGTTCCTGTCTGTGATGCAGCGTCAAGGGTAACCGCGGCCGTGGTCTCCGAGCTGATAGTCCATGCTGCTGCAAACGTCGTCGCACTGTTCGTGCAGATGGTTGTTGTCTTGCAAACATCCCCATCTCTTGACTCAGGGATCGAGACGTGGCTGCACCATCGGTTACAGCCATGCGGATAAGATGCTTGTCATCTCGACTGCTAGTGATACGAGGCCGTTGGGATCCAGCACGGCGTTCCGTATTGCTCTCCTGAACCCACCGATTCCATGTTCTGCTAACAGCCATTGGATCTCGACCAACGCGAGCAGTAATGTCGCGATGCGATAAACTGCAATCGCGATAGGCTACAAAATGGTTCAAATGGCTCTGAGCACTATGGGACTCAACTGCTGTGGTCATCAGTCCCCTAGAACTTAGAACTACTTAAACCTAACTAACCTAAGGACATCACACACATCCATGTCCGAGGCAGGATTCGAACCTGCGACAGTAGCGGTCGCGCGGTTCCAGATAGGCTACAATCCGACCTTTATCAAAGTCGGAAACGTAATGGTACGCATTTCTCCTCCTTTACACGAGGCATCACAACGACGTTTCACCAGGCAACGGCGGTCAACTGCTGTTTGTGTATGAGAAATCGGTTGGAAACTTTCCTCATGTCAGCACGTTGTAGGTGTTGCCACCGCCGCCAACCTTGTTTGAATGCTCTGAAAAGCTAATCATTTGCATATCACAACATCATCTTCCTGTCGGTTAAATTTCGAGTCTGTAGCACGTCATCTGTAGCAATTTTAATGGCCAGCAGTGTAAATCACACAGTTTCTCTACAAAATGGACGCACTTAACACCTAGAATTGCTGCGTTAACTCTGTTATTAGCGATTGTTGAGGAAGAGCAGGAAAAATCGTGAAGAAGGTTCTGGACTCGTTGATGGCTTGAGCACCAGACTGCTGGTACAAGAACACTACATACACTGAGGCGACAAAAGTAATTGGATAGCGATATGCACATATAGAAATGGCGGTAGTATTACGTACACGATGTACAGAATTGCAGTGCATTGACGGAAGTGTCACCTGGACTCAGATGATCCGTGTGGAAAGGTTTCGACGTGATTATAGCCGCTCGAAGAGAATTAACAGACTTTGAATGCGGAATGATAGTTGGAGCTAGTCGCATGGGACATTCCATTTCGGAAGTCGTTAGGGAATTCAACATTCCGAGATCCACAGTGTCAAGAGTGTGTCGAGAAAACCAAATTTCAGGCATTACCTCTCATCATGGAGAACGCAGTGGCCGACACCCTAAACGACTGCGAGCTGTGGCGTTTGCATAGAGTTGTCAGTGGTAACACCCAAGCAACGCTGCGTGAAATAACCACGGAAATCAATGTGGACGCACGATGAGCGTATCCGTTAGGACACTGTTGCGAAATCTGGCGTTAATGGGTTATGGCGGCAGACGATCGAAGTGGATGCCTTTGCCAACAGTACGACATCGTATGCAGTGCCACTCTTGGGCTCGTGATCGCATCGGTTGGACTCTAGACAACTGGAAACCCGTGCCCTGGTCAGACGAGTCCCGATTCAGTTAGTAAGCTCTGATGTAGTGTTCGAGTGTGGCGCAGACCCCATAAAGCCATGGACCAAAGTTGTCAACGATGCACTGTGAAAGATGGTGCTGGCTCCTTAATGGTATGGGCTGTGTTTACATCGAGGGGAGAGGGTCCTTGAGCTATGGCCGGCTCGCGTTGATGCCGTTTGTTCTTTGGCATTTTGTCGCAATCGAGTGGCGTCTTATTTTCTCCCTGAGTTACTACCTTAACGAGTTGCTGACTTGCCTCCATCAGGAGCAGCAGCAGCGCTTATCGATACTAGTACTGCTGTACCATCTTTGGTGTGACTGCCATATTTCCGTGTGGTGGTGTGTGTGGCAGTCGGTCAGTTGGGACAGAGCAGTTAGGAAGTCTCCGCGGTGAGGAAGTCTCCGCACCGCGAGGTCAGGCCGAGACCGCTGGTGGCGTGCACACACTGTCGGATTGTGAAGCGCTAGCTGCGAGAGCTACAAGTTTGTTGCCTACCGAGCCTGGACACTGAAGTTGCGTGATCAGATAACCTGTTATGAAACCTCAGCTTCTGTGACATTTCTTCGTTCATCGCCGATTGTTGCTTCTTGGGCCGTTCTGGCTAGCAGCAACGTATGGTATGTTGGAGTTGGCCAAATTTTGCAGCTGTCTTCGTGTATGATCTTTAACTATTAAATTGGTTGTTATTTATCAGTGAAGTGCACCAGCGCTATTTTCTGCCTTGTGGCTGTTAACGCCCCAGTTACCTGCCCTGGTCGTTTGCGTAGTTTGCCGGCACTGTGTTTTTCGTCTCCATGTTGATGCTGTCCGGCACAGCGTTTAGTTCGACAGCCTTTTAGTTGTTTGTTCATATTTTTTCTTAAGAGTGGTTGTTGTGCCTTGGCTGTTTGTAGACGCTAATTTTGAAGACGTAGTGCTGCTGGTATCTTCGTCCTCGGCTGATATTTTCCGGTGCTGTACCGTTGGTGGGGTGGATGGGAATTGATTAGGTTGTTGGTCGGTGCTTCAGCCGTCCCTGGGTCGGGTTGCAATCCGATTATTTAGCCTTACTCTTGGCTGCCTATCTCACCTCACCTTATGTTTGAGCTACCTCCTCAGGGCGACCATTGGAACACTTCTTAGCACCACTGTTCTGTAGGTTTCAGATTATGATTTTCGTTTTAGTCTGATGTACTGTGCAGAGGCCTTCAGCCGTCTATTAATTTAGTTTGTTGTAATTTTAAAATAAGGCCTTCAGCCGACTTAAATTTAAATTTGAAGATTGATTTTTTTAAAACTATTTTTTGAAAGTTTGTCCTACCTGAAATTCTTGTTATCCAGGCCTTAAGCCCTGAGTTGTTCCATGTCCAGTGTGTGGCCCTCAACCAAGCTTTTAAACATTAAAGCATTTTTTTTCAGCCGAACTTTTACGTGAAATATTTTTAAGAAAAGACCTTCAGCCGACTTAAATTAAGGTCGGAAGATTCATTTTTTTAATAACTAAAATTTTGAAAGTTTGTTCTATCTGAAATTATTGTTATCCAGGCCGTAAGCCCTGAGTTGTTCAGTGTCTTGCGTATGGCCTTCAGCCAAGTATTTATGTGAAATATTTTTTTAAAATAAGGCCTTCAGCTGCGTGTATTCTTTAAAGCGATTTTTATAACTTGTGTTCACGCCTTCAACCGTTCTTCTTTTTGGTGTGGCTTTGGGCCTTCAGCCCAGGAAGTATCGCAAGTTTTCTTAACTAGGCCTTCAGCCATATTGCATTAATTTGATCCTTTTAAGGCAATGCGTAATTAAGTGGTTCTTAGGAAAATAAAAGTTTGTGTGTTTTGTGCAACTAACAGTAACTGATTACGGCCCCCTCCACAATCATAACCTGATCCGCTCTATCCTGCGAAACCAGATTTCAGTCCAACCATTGACCAGAAATGTTTCTTGGAGACGAATTGTAGCCATTTATGGAATTCATGTTCCCAAACAACGATGTCACGTCACCGCGCCAAAACTGTTCGTCACAGGTCTGAAGAAAGTTCGGAATAATTCTAGCGAATGATCTGGCCACCAGAATCGCCCGACAGAAATCCTATCGAACATTTGCGGGATGTAATGAAGGAGTCAGTTCGTGGACAAAATCTTGTCCCGGCAACTCTGTCGCTAATATGGACGGCTATAGGGGCAGCATGGCTCAGTAGTTCTGCAGGGAACTTCCAACGACTTGTTGAGTCCATGCCACGTCGAATGCTGCACTACGGTGGACAAAAGCAGGTCCGACACATATAAAGAGGTATCTCATGACTTCTGTCGCCGCAGTGTAATGCTGTATAACGATAAGAGATACATACTTGTAGAAGTTATTCGTTAACTCAGTAGACTCTTCATCCCTTTTTCAGTTTTAAATTCGATATACTCATAGTATAGTTTCTAATTTCAGTCTGCGCATGCTTAATATCCACAATCTGGTTGTTGCGTGGACTACCAATACTCTCAATTAACGTACTTCATCACACAGATTTAAAATTGGCTGTCGCCTTCTTCACAGTCCTCTCTGCTCTCTCGTCTTCGTCTGCCGTGCCGGTGCTTTTCTTTACGCCGTAACAGTAAACATCTTTGAGGGCCATAATTTCTCTCATTTTTTTCTTCATCTTCATTTCTAGAATCGTATGTGGGAGTAAGTAATAGACTGGCCGACTCTTCCCCGAATGTCTCTCTTGGAATTTCAAGCCTCCACGTGATACACAACGTCTATCCTGTGGCGTCTGCTACTATTTTTTGTTGAGCATCTACGCGGTGATCTTTTGCCAGCTAAACAGTCCCGTGATGTAGCGCCCCAGTCTTGGATCTTCTCTCTCTCCTCTATCAATTCAACCTGGTCTGCGTCACAGGTTGATGAGTAATACGAAAGAACGACTGGAACGCGTATTTTGTGGGCCATTTCTTTTCGGGATGAATTACATTTCCTTAAGGTTCTTCCAATGAACCTCGGCCTAAAACCTCACTTTCTTACAATTTGTGTCAGTCGTCCTTTCTCTTTAGGTCGCTCCCGGTTGTTACTCCAAAATATTTTACAGTAGTTATTTTTTTCAATCATTTGGCGTCAGTAGATTAATTATAAAGCGGTAGGCTTCTTTATCTGCTTATGCACAGTGTGTCACACTCATAGACGTTCACGTCAAATGCCAATCCTTGCACCAGTTTGTGAACCTCGACAGACTTTCCTGAAATTCGTGTCTTCTTGCGTTGCTGCTTTCTTATTGACAAGTACATCGTTTGCGAAAAACCTAATGAAGCTTCATACGTTTACACAATGTCTTGCATGCAGGACGATTCCTATTAACCTTCAAAAATCCTGAAACGATGCAGATGACTGAGACAAGTAATTTAATACAAGACACATGCGGCCGCAAATGTCGGTCAATACTCCAAAAGTGGATGACAAAAGTTAAACGTGTGACGTCACCAGATGAAGTACCTCGCCGCACGTGCAGCGATCGGACTTGTCAATTCCTATTCTCGCCGGTAGGGGGCACTGTTACACATCGCTCCGCTAGGCTACTCTATTTTCGAACACATTTTGTAAATGTGACCTGTTGTAAATGCAGAAGTTAGAAAAGTATTGTCCTCGCTGTAACCAAGCAAAAGCTGTTCTAATTTTGTGTTTCTCTCCTTTTGCCCCTTCTTTTTTTGTTAACAGACTTTATTTACTAAAGAGCACATAGGTCATTTACTGATAACGATGCAATTCGGAAGCTTATACGTACATAATTGTGCCGCAGTGCTGCAGGTTTTTGCTGTACTGTACTTTGCAATTAACCATCGGAAACCGCAAGACCCATAAATAAATTAATAAATCTTACCTGAATGTAAACGTACAATTGTCTAACACAAGGGGGAAAAAAATACTGCTTGCCAGACGCGAGATTCGAACACTGAAACCCACGCGCTCAAGGTGCGCAAATAGGCCCGGAGCCAGCCGACGTGTACACGTCACGTGGGTTGGGATGATAATATGTGACAGACCGATAGGCTCCACCGCTGCACGTGCGGCAAGCTATGTCATCTAATGATGACACATGTTCAACATTTATCATCCACTTTTGGGGTAGTTCCCGAGATTTGCGACCCCATTTTTCTTGTATTAATTTACTTGTCTCTGCGTCATCTACGTTAATAAAAGTCACCCTTATAAAAGGTATTCGTTTTAACTTAACTACATATCTCGGAAACGACGCACCGTGCGAAAAAAAATGTTCTAGGTGAAAAGTTAATGTTAGTAAAGGAGACATCTGTCTGTGCTACAACTGGCCACGTCCTAACCGCCTCTCCTCCGTGGGCGGGATCAACTTTGTATTTGCAGATGGAAAACCCCCCATATTTATTGCATATTCGGATTCTACGCCGAAAAGTACATACGGTTGACTCAAACCACCGTTTCCCATTCGTGGTAGATGGTGCTGTAATCGACAAATACCAAGTGTGGCTATTTTTGCGATTGAGAACCGACGCATTTGATTCTACATTTCATTTGAGATACAGATCTAAATCTTTGTGCCCTAGCGGTTGATACTGATGTTCAAACATTACCTGAGTGTTGCAGATGGATGGTGCAGTAAAAATAATATGGCTAGACATTGATATTTCTGAAAAATAAGCTACCTTTATGGTAACGTAATTTTCTGTTCGCTGCAGGATTGACTGTGGTCGGTTCCCAAACTATCGGAATGCTCGATTTCTGTGGCCGCCCTCGAACACCACCATCGGGGTAACTATGCAACCGGCTTAACTCTAGCGCTGGCTGGTACTCGGTTACCATCAGAAGACACACCACAACCACTGTAATAAGGTAAAATGTCTACGAAGTGATAGTAGTAGGTGAAGCTGCCGTGGATGCTCACCGAAGTTAAGTACCCCACTGGTGAAGGTTAAAGGGACTCACCGATATCAAGCATCCCGTCGGAAACAGAAAGCGTTTTCATCCACATCGTTGTTCCTGGATCACGCTAAACGTAGTTTCTAACCAGACATTGAAACGGCTAACCATACTGAACTGTACAATCAGATCTGTACCACTAAAGTAAATTTTGAACATCAGCGTGAACCGTTACAACACAGAGGTATATATTTATATCGTAAATTAAAAGTAGAATGAAATGACTCGGTTCTTAGTTGTAAAAACAGGCACACTTGATATTTGTCGATTACAGCGGCATATACCACGAATGGAAAACAATGGTTCGCGTAAACAGTATGTATTTTTTGGCGTGGAATCCGAATCTAGATAAAAATCGGAGGACGGAGGTACTCCCATTTGCAGATACGAAGTTGACTCTGCCCACTCAGGAAGGATGGCAGGAGTGTATTTTTTATGTCTAAAGTAAGGTGTGATGTTTACGTCTAACAAAGAGCAGTTATATCGAGTGGTGCGCTGACTGCGCATCTGATTACATGTATCTGTATATTTACCTGACCCTGTTTTAAACAGTCTGTTCAAAAATGGTTCAAATGACTCTGAGCACTATGGGACTTAACATCTGAAGTCATCAGTCCCCTAGAACTTAGAACTACTTAAACCTTACTAACCTAAGGACATCACACACAGCCATGCCCGAGGCAGGATTCGAAACTGCGACCGTAGCAGCAGCGCGGTTCCGGACTGAAGCGCCTACAATCGCTCAGCCACAGCGGCCGGCTAAACAATGTCTGCTAGCAAGAAAGCAACACCAGTAAACCCAAAGGAATTGAAACCTGTGCTCGATAATGACACATTAGAGGTAAGTACATTCAGACCTACCCCATATTACTACGGCCCTGTAAATCTGAAGAAGTACAAAAGTGCTTCCTGTGCTGAAATCCATAAACTGTGTGAAATAAATTTCTTACCTCTTATTGGTGTCGCCTTAGATAACACGTTGTTCTGATCTCAGCACTGCTAAACTAACTACAGTTGCAAAAGCCAAAATACAAGATATTTGACTGAACTACATTTAGATTATATTTAAATAAAAATGACTTTGAACTGGGAGGCGGAACATGACTGAGGAACATGACTGTAATATCTTACTTGAAAATCTTACCATATTGTGAAACTGACTTGCAATTGTTAAGCTGTATCATAAAAATTACATATATGAAAACAAATGGTCTTAAGAAAAAAATACAATAAAAACTTGGGGTTACATACGAAGGTGGTCTCATTCAAATTCGTTCTACAGCAAAAGCCCATAAATACATGAACACTGATTACCTCATAGTAGTACATCGATGTAACAATATTGAAATCTGGTTTCGTAGGACAGAGCGGTCCAGATTGTGGAAAGGGGCTAAGGTCAATTACTGTCAGTTATACAAGAGCACACACATCTTTATTCCTTAAACCAATGCACAGTTTTCTCTTTAAAACAACAAAGATCAATTCACGGTTGAGGGCCCAAGTAATAATACGTTGAAATTATTGATTTTAAAACACCAGATTTATAGTAACGGCTGATGGCCTTACTTAAGTAAAATTACAATATCTTCTCGGCTAAAAGCCGAAATTTCAGATCAGCTAAGGAAATTCTTTAAAAGCCAAGCATTTACAAATTCCGGCTGAAGGCCATATTAAGGAAAATTCAAGTTAATTCTTCGGCTGAAAGCCCAGTTAAAAAATTTTCTTTACGTAATACAAGAGAGATTTAAAGATAAGCCTTTACACAGTACTACAGAAAAACATCTTAAGAAAACTTGAAGTATTTTGTCAGCTGATAGCCCAAGCAATTACTCAAGAATAATTAAAAACAACCTTAAAATAAACATTTACAGAACACGGCTGAAGGCCGTTTCAAGAATTCAAGATAATTAAAGAGAAACCTTACAGACAAGGATTTACATATTAAAGCCACAGATTCTGAAATAAACGCGGCTGAAGGGTTAAATACAGAGCAACAAGAATTTTCAATGAAACACGGCTGAAGGCCTAATCTTAATGTTATGAAGTTCGGCTGAACGCCATATACTAAACATAAAACAGACAATATTAATACACGGCTGAAGGCCTGGCACAGTACCTGTGACCAAATAAAATGACAATCACAAACAACAAACAGTGGTGCTCAGAAGTGTTCCAAGGGTCGGCCTGGGGGGAAGCTAACCACAGTTTAGGTGAGACAGGCAGCCAAGCGTAACACAAAACAATCAGGTTGCAGCATGACCAACGGACGGCTGACGAACCAACCAACCGCCTAATCAACCAAAGGTACCAGTGAAGACGAGGATCGCAGCAGGATAATGTCTTAAAAATTTGCATATAAACAGTCAAGGCAGAATAAACACTCAAAGAGAAAAAGAGAACAACACCAAGCTGTCGAACTACACGCCGCGCCGGACAGCATCAACAGGGTGACGAAAACACACTGCCGCAGAACTACGCTAACGACCAAGGCAGGTAACCGGAACGTTAACGGCCACGAGGCAGAAGATACTGCTGGTGCACTTCACTAATAAATTATAGTCATTTAAAAGGTTAAACACCATACAGGGAGACGGCTGCAAAATTTTGGCGACTCCAACACACCATCACGTTGCTGCTTGCGGGGACAGCCCAGGATGCAACAATCAGCAATTAACGAAAAGACGCCACAATGGTTGAGCTTTGATGACAGGTTCACTGATTACTGAACTCCGGTATGCAGGTGCGGTGGGCGACGAGCTTAGCAGAGCAGAAATCGCAGCTGGTGCCACACAACTACGACCGCGCGTGCACGCCGCCAGCGGCCCCGGCCTGATCACACGCCGCAGAGACTTCCTCGCTGCTACCACAGTCTAACATAACAGTCGCGACACTTCGCCTCGATTTTGTTGCCTACAGCGCCAGCAGCGCCCCAAGCGGCTGGCAGGTTGAACTGTGAGTTCGGCGCGATCGTGAAAGCGAATAGTGATTGATTATTTTGATTTATACAATGGTTTTTACCATCGGGAGCGTTTTTAGCGCAATAAATTGCAGCAACAACAGGAAGAAGACACCACAGGTGTCTCTTTTTAGGTTTCCTAAGGATCCTGAGAGGTATATACCATCATGTTACTAAACTGTATCGTCAGGATTCACTTGCAAACTATATGTGTATAAATGATGAATGTATCGTTTTAGGAGCAGAAAATGGCTTGTTAATAGCAGACGAGAAGACCATATGAAAAAAGACCCAGTTTACCTGTATAATAATATTAGGTTTTGTCCGCTACATTTCGAAGAAAACCAGTTCATGAACGCAGACAATAACAAACTCGTGTGGAATGCAGTACCCACACTGTTTGACATACTAAATAAGCCACCTCAACTGACGATGAAGAGAAAACTGCCACAAAGATTCGACAGTCAATCTAAAGCTGTAAAACAGTCATATGACACAGAAGCAGCCAGTTCAGCTCTCCATGTATCAGTGCCAGATTCGTGCGAATCGTCACCACAAACGTGCTTTGACGATAAAGTGGTTAGATTAAGTGCAGCTGTTCGTGTCTTACAAAAGCGTGTGAAGTGTCAGAATGTGCAGATCGAGCGAAACTATTACGGGACAAGCAAAGTGCCTACAGACAGATTGTTTGAAAATTATTCAAATGTTTGGTTTTTCGTGAAATGTAATGTAATCAGATCATTATAATGTTTTCAGCATACTTCTGCCACTATTTGGCAGTTGCTTTACCCACTTTGAATAATATAAAGATTAAGGTCGTACTTGTGGCAACAGGCAACAATGACACACACAGTAGGCCTACAGAACGATAAACGAGCTGTCAATCGCTTTTGCATGTAGAGGTACATGTCTGTGCTTCTTACATGTGAATCTGTGTGTTTATATTCTTTTAATATCAACGTGGTAAGCTGCAATTCTGTCCAATGTCACAAGTGTTTCTTCACGAATGTGTTGTAGCTTGCCACTCTATTCATGGTTTTTGCCCATACTTGCGCTTACTTTAGAATCATTAATAGAAACATACATGCCTTCCGATACTAAACAAACTCTTGGAGGCAAGAAAATAACTCGAATAATTCGGAAATTACGTAGGAAATTGATGTAAACAAACATTATGCTTACAACGCGTCGACGTTCACCTTACCTGCCGCTTGGAGCGCTAGTGTCGCTCCATCTGTCAAACGGCAACAACTTTTACAGCAGTGAGTGCCGCGACTGTTATGTTAGACTATGCTGCTACGCTGTAACCGACCAACTGCCATACCAAAGAAGTTACAGCAGTACCAGTATCGATAAACGCTGCTGCTGCCACCGACGGAGGCAAGTGAGTAACTCGTTCAGATAGTAACTGAGGGATGAAATATTACTGTATCTCATTGCTACCTATCAGAACCCCTCGGAGAGCATTAAAGATAAACAGCAGTCCTAATTTTAAAGTGACCTGTTTCCAAATTACATACAAAAATAACCATTATTTCAGTATACATATAATTCGAAAACGATACTTTGCTGATTAACATTGTTCTTATGTGGGAAACACAATATAAATGTGAAGTTAATACTGTAACTAATCGAAAGAAATGTAGCACATGGTCAGGATGTACCAGTAAACCTATCGGTATAAAATAACTACAGCAAATTAAATAGAACATATAAATAAAGCATGTTAATTGAATCTCCGATATATGTTAGCACTAAAATTCAGGCACTAGTTGATTTGTTATAAACAAATTTAGAAATGTAATTGTTGCCTTAACATAATTAGTCAGAAAATGTTATATTAACTCGTAACTAAGTTGAAAATAGGTTCACCTTGTTCAGCACTGAGATTGTAAATTTTTAGCAATGTGTAGTTCATATTCGGTTTAACTTTTAATTGTGATTTTACATAAAATTGTAATTTTCATTGTAGGTAATTGTTAACAAAAGTATAAATAGAGGTCACGCAGGCGCCTTGGGTCACTCGTTTTTCGGCTGGGGTTGCGAGCAAATGTATTGTAGGCTCACTCGCTTGTTGATTGTTTTTAACACTGTGTCGTTTGATGTCAACTTTGGGTGATGTAACCGGTACAGTTCACCAGGCTCGGACACCAGAGTCCTGGAAATATATTGGTATTAAAGCTGCACTGTACTTAGGAATTTATTTGGGAGTCTTCCGCAATCCTTTTCATAGGCTGCATAGCGACGAGACATGAATCCAGGAATTTTACAAAACCCCGAGAATTAAACAACTCTCAATGTTGGTAGAATTGACGTGAAAACAACAGCGCATCGACTGGGCATTTCACTCAAAACATTTGCAACGCGGAGGTGGAAAAAATATAAACATCTCAGGGAGGAATAAGATGCTACTCGATGGCGACAAAATGCCCAAAAGGAAAAACGGCATTAAGCGAGCCGACCATGGCTCAAATATGTAGAAAGAGTCTTCATCAAAATTTCATAATAATGTTTGTAGCATTTTCTTAATTAATTTTACTTCAAATCGTATTTTCATAAATCATTAATGCACAACACTGAAATTATTACACTGAATAATTAATACTAAGCGACTTCCGACTCTGGAGCATCGCAACAGACACTGCCAGCCTCTGGCACGCTACTGCTGATATTCCTCAGCAACAACTGCCTACCACTGCGTGACCTAACATGAGCTGTTTGTTACACATACTTTGCCTCAGCAATAGCTGCCTCACAGCGTTCTTTCAAAGGTACATCTTTGTAATTGATAAATCTCTTATGTTCTTGCATAACACGTTAAAATTTACAATTTTCATAACATGTACCTATTTCAGGAGGTGGTCAGAAGCAGCACAGTCAGATGTTCTCTTTACTAATATTAACTTTCCACCTAGAACATTTTTTTCGCACGGTGCGTCGTTTTCGGGATATTTAGTTGTCTCAAAACAAACACCTTGTATATTGGCCGGCCGCGGTGGCCGAGCGGTTCTAGGCGCTTCAGTCCGGAACCGCGCTACTGCTGCGGTCGCAGATTGGAATCCTGCCTCGGGCATGGATGTGTGTGATGTCGTTAGGTTAGTTAGGCTTAAGTAGTTCTAAGTTCTAGGGGACTGATGACCTCAGATGTCCCATAGTGCTCAGAGCCATTTGAACCTTGTATACTGTAAACATTTTGCTACTGTCACTCGGCCAATCGTTTGATGAAGTCTGTACCGCTCCCTTACTGGAATGCTCGGTACGCTGAGCCCTGGAATTGGTGCGGCGGAGAGTCAGTCTGTAAGGTCCCGACAGTGACGTGCCTGGGGAGAGCTCGTGAAAAAGAGACTGCTGTTTTGGAAGCCAGAGGCCGATGCCTTTGGACGGCGGGCCTTGAAGCTCTCTGTCGCTGTGACATTTGCGGGAGAGCACAAAGATGGACAGTAGGTATTGTGGCGATCGTCTAAGAAATGCGTGGAACTTTACTGTTCAGCGGCAGTGAATTTTGAGGTGCTGTATTGAGAGGACTCGGTTCTCCTTTGATGTCAACTGATATGTGTCGGTCCGCCCTGCCACCTGCCATTTGGAGCTAACTTTATCGCCTCTTTTGGAATAAACAGTGGGTCGCAAGAGCGATTTATGCGTTGCACCAACACTGTGATGGATTTTCAGAGTGAACTGCTGGTATGTTATTTGAGTTTACCTAATGCGTGCCTCCCTTGAACGAATTTTGACGTGAAGATGTTATCTGGTGGCACTGATTGGCTGTGAGCTAGGTAGTTATCTGGCAAATTAATGAAAACCCCCAGGATAGTTTCAGCATGCCTACTGTATGTTTGATTTAGTAAATTATTAGTTTAATTGGATTCGCCGGCCGCGGTGGTCTAGCGGTTCTAGGCGCTCAGTCCGGAACCGCGCGACTGCTACGGTCGCAGGTTCGAATCCTGCCTCGGGCATGGATGTATGTGATGTCCTTAGGTTAGTTAGGTTTAAGTAGTTCTAAGTTCTAGGGGACTGATGACCACAGACGTCCCATAGTGCTCAGAGCCATTTGAACCATTTGGATTTAATTAAAGGGTTACTAACGTGTGCGTCATACCAGATGCGTGCACGGCAAGATGCTTCCGGTAAGGTTCAAAAATGGCTCTGAGCACTATGGGACTTAGCATCTAAGGTCATCAATCCCCTAGAACTTAGAACTACTTAAACCTTACTAACCTAAGGACATCACACACAGCCATGCCCGAGGCAGGATTCGAACCTGCGACCGTAGCGGTCACGCAATTCCAGACTGAAGAGCCTAGAACCGCTCGGCCACACCGGCCGGCTTTCCAGTCATGGTTAATGCGATTATTGTATGATGTTAACGGAAATTACTTCCCAGATTTCATCTAACGTCAATCTGCCTTGTCTAGTTAAGGATGGAGTATGTCAGGTCACTCTCCGGGAACTTTTGGAATATTACTGGAATAGTTTGAGTGACACAGCCGGGCAAAACCACCGAGCTGACGATTCCAATTAGAACGATTAGCCAAGGGTTGCTGGGAGTTAATGAGGAAGTTGCAACAGTGGGAGAAAAAAAAATGGCTCTGAGCACTATGGGACTTAACATCTGTGGTCATCAGTCCCCTAGAAATGGCTCTGAGCACTATGGGACTCAACTGCTGAGGTCATTAGTCCCCTAGAACTTAGAACTAGTTAAACCTAACTAACCTAAGGACATCACAAACATCCATGCCCGAGGCAGGATTCGAACCTGCGACCGTAGGGGTCTTGCGGTTCCAGACTGCAGCGCCTTTAACCGCACGGCCACTTCGGCCGGCAGTCCCCTAGAACTTAGAACTACTTAAACCTAACTAATCTAAGGACATCATACACATCCATGCGCGAGGCAGGATTCGAACCTGCGACCGTAGCGGTGACGCGGTTCCAGACTGAAGCTCCTAGAACCGCACGGCCACACCGGCCGGCAACAGGGGAAGAAAGTTAGTGACTGCAGGGTGATTGTGAACGATTAACGTATCCAGGAATGTTGTTTTCAACCCCTCCCCAACCCCTTGCGAGACTTGTTGTTCGAAGAAACGAACTGGGAAGCTAGTGCATTTGCAGAATAAAGGTGATGTATTGATTATTTACGATCATTATCGTTACGCTTCATGGCCGTTATGGTAAAAGATTCTTTGTTGCAGTTAGTGCAAAAGGCAATTAATTAGGGTTCTAGTTTTACCGATTTTTGCAGGAAGCCGATAGAATAGCTGATTCCGCCTAGAGCATTCTGTGTGTTAGTTCTTGAGAATCACGGCCGGAAAAAAGGGAGGAATGAATTAATAGTGGATATCGCGTAACTTACCTTTTTTTGAAAGAGAGAAAAAAATGTTCCGTTAATTTGGAATGAAAGTGTTTGATTAAAGAAAATTTCTTTTACGTTCATTGAAACCCACGGCTAAATTTTCTCAGGGTGCTGTGACGAGAAATTTCATGCGTATTCCAACGTGAAGACATCCGTCTGACTCACGATGGAAAAAATTATCTTTCTTTAATGTTACGCGATAAGCAAATTTAATAGAATATTCAAACAATAATTTTTCTCTGTGGGACTTGATGCTCCAGCATAGCTGCCTGCGTGCAATGGCAACGTACACATTTAAAACAATTCCTTTCAATAAAACTGTACCTCTGGCCTAAAATGAAATGGAAATTATTATGAGACGCCGTTTACATTTACTGGCATTAAATACTTTCAATACCTTCAAAATTAAATAGCTAGGAAGAAATTTTTATCAATTTTAACAGCAATGGCGTCGCTTCAACAATACTACGATAGAGAGATAATAGTAATTACAATTCTCTGAGCACGTATAGCGGCTCCATTGTAGTTACATATCGATAAAGTGATTTACATTACTTTTTTCAAGAAGCGATGCTGTTTGGTATATGCTACTGGGCGAAAGGGAGTGCGGAGGCTTTTTTGTTTGGCATATACTGAAGCGCAAGTGGTGCAACACATTCTAACTGGGTTAACGTAGGAGAATAAACAACACGGCAGTCTTGGGGAAATCCTCTACGATCTTCAAACCCTGGATCAATAGGTCTGCCATATTCAAGCCTCAGCTTATGTGGATAACAAAAGGAAAGAATTCAGTTCAGGACCGCCAGTAAGAAATCCGCCTGAGGCTTCTACAGAGAAGAAAGGTAAGTCAATTAAATGCTTTAGTTGTGGAAAGGAGACTCATATTTCGAGGAACTGCGGGCAAACAACCAAAGGTCAGGAATAATTATGACCAGGCAGAAAGGTGTAAGATTAGTAAAAAGAAGTGTGGCAAGAGTAATAGGATTTGTGATGTACGCAGTGAGGCTAGAAAGGGTATGCGTCGCGTTTGGTGGTATTTCAACAACGGGCCGATTTGGTCCCTTACTGATTCGGGTAGTATGATTAGTGCTGTTGATAAAGGGTAGTTTAAGGAAAATCAAAGTATTTGTATGCGGGGTGTGTTTGAATAGGAGGAAAGCAGTACACTGGAAGTAACAAAACGCGTGTTGGGGTCATTGGAGTCATTTCAGTGAAGATTAGCAATAATGGCTGTTCTTGGAGAACTAAGTTCAGAGTCATCTTGAAACTATCGACATCTTTCATTCTAGGCACTGATTTCACGAGAAAGGCTGGATTAACTATTAACTGACCAGATAACACATTTTTAAATCCCTCCAGGAGCTTAAAGTTATCTTTAGTCAGCATGGGGAGATTAGGCAGTAACGTTGAGAAATACGGCGTTGGAATGGGATGTAGTGCTAATTAGGAGCAAAAGGTGAAATCCACTGACGTTAATGTGCGGCGTTTGGATCCCAGGTATGGTAGAAAAAGGGGCCTTTGTCAGGAGTTTTCTGACGTGGTTAGTACCAGATTGGAGCTAACATCCTTAGTGGAATAAAAGATAGAATTCAGCTATAACACCCCTGTGCATAAACCACCTGCGTCTCTCACCCTCTTTCGTGAAGGAACATAAGGCTATCGTTGAAAAACTTTTGGGTCAGGGAGTCTTTCGCTCATTCAGGTCGCTATAAACAGCACCAGTTTTCCTAGTTCCTAAATTAGGTGAGGAGTAGCCGCCCGGCGGTCGATTTCCAGAAGTTAAATAAAAAGATAGTCTTACGTTCTGTCCCACCTTTCTGATTTATATATCTGCTTTGGTTGGTTTAGGATGGCACGAGTCTTTACTACACTGGATTTAATTCAAGCAAATGATCAAATCCTTTTAATTAAGAATTTTAGGAGGCTGGCAGATTTCGCGACCGACTGTAATTGGAGTTCACTCGAAAGGCCTTTGGATTATCCACTTCAGCTGCAGTTCTGTCACAGCTGATGGATAAGATAGTTTCTAAGTAAAATTCAGGTTTTCTCCCAGTATCTTGACGATTTAGTTATTTATAGTCACAATTTACATGAACATCTAGAGCATCTGAGAGAGGTTTCCAGCGACTGCGGAAGGTGGGATTGACAGTTAATCCTGACAAAGTGAAGTGTGCTGCCACAGTATGCGATTCTTGGTGCATATAGTTCCTCCAGAGTGAGTAACGGTCGTTTCGGAGAGCGTTAAGACTGGTTTGGCGGTTCGTCCACCCAAGGAAAAGGAGTGGCGAGATTCATCGGGATGACAAACTTCTCCAGAACGCTCATTCCTGAATATGCTCGTAAGGCTGCCCCACAGAATTAATTAAGAAATAAGGGAAAAAAATTCGAGTGGAGCGTTTTCCAGGAATTGGCGTTTGTGGCACTGAAGGAATCCATGAGTAAAGCACCGGTATTGGCATTACATTACTTTAACAAACCTTTTATAAAACGGGTGGCTGCGTCAATTTCAGAGGTTGGGGCTTTTCTGCTCCACGAGCTATTCATTCTTACTATTCTTACTATTATATGACAAAAATGTTAATAAGAAACCAATGATTACCCAAAATGCATAACTGATCTCTCACTTTCAGAAATAGCAAAAGCAAAAGCTTGTGAATATCATACATTTCCATTAGTCGTGTTCAATATTTTCTTCTTGTGTCGGCTGCATCTTAATCTGCATCTTCGCTCCATTGTTAACGTACTTCTGTAGCAAGACGTTTGTAATACTTCTGTACGTTTCAGATCCATAAAACGTTATGCTGCAAGCCTAGCTCAGCCCATGGGCCACGCGCGACCTGCCAATCTACATTATGTGATCAAAAGTATCCGGACACCTTCAAAAACATACGTTTTTCATAGTAGGTGCATTGTGCTGCCACTTACTGCCAGGTACTCCACATCAGCGACCTCAGTAATCATTAGACGTCGTGAGAGAGCAGAATTGGGTGCTCCGCAGAACTCACGGACTTCGAACGTGGCCAGTGATTGGGTGTCACTTGTGTCATACATCTGTACGCGAGATTTCCACACTCCTAAACATCCATAGGTCCACTGTTTCCGATGTGATAGTGAAGTGGAAACGTGAAGGGACACGTACATCACAAATGCGTACAGGCAGACCTCGTCTGTTGGCTGACAGAGACCGCTGACAGTTGAAGATGGTCGTAACGTGTAATAGGCAGACGTCTATCCAGACCATCACATAAGAATTCCAAACTGCATCACGATCCACTGCAAGTGCTATGACAGTTAGGCGGGAGGTGACAAAACTTGGATTTCACGGTCGAGCGTATGCTCATAAACCACACATCACGCCGGTAAATGCCAAACGACGCCTTGTTTGGTGTAAGGAGCGTAAACATTGGACGATTGAACAGTGAAAAATGTTGTGTGGAGTGCCGAATCACGGTACACAATGAGGCGATCTGATGGCAGGCTGTAGGTATGGCGCATGCCCGGTGAACGTCATCTGTCAGCGTGTGTAGTGCCTCTTTCATGGAGGGAGGTTACACCTCTTGTTGTTTTGCGTGGCACTATCACAGCGCCGGCCTACATTGATGTTTTAAGCACTTTCTTGCTTCCCACTGTTGAAGAGCAATTTGGGGATAGCGATTGCATCTTTCAACACGATCGAGCGCCTATTCATAATGCACGGCCTGTGGCGGAGTGGTTGCACTATAATAACATCCCTGTAATGGACTGTCCTGCACAGAGTTCTGACTTGAATTCTATAGAACACCTTTGGGATGTTCGTGAACGCCTACTTCGTGCCAGGCCTCACCGACCGACATCGATACCTCTCCTCAGTGCAGCTCTCCGTGAAGAATAAGCTGCCATTCCCCAAGAAACCTTCCAGCACCTGATTGAACGTATGCCTGCGAGAGTGGAAACTGTCATCAAAGCTAAGGGTGAGCAAACACCACACTGAATTCCAGCATTACCGATGGAGGGCACCACGAACTTGTAAGTCGTTTTCAGCCAGATGTCCGGATACTTTTGATCACATAGTGTTTGTCGTGCGGCCTGCAGCAAAGCCACAACTGTTTTCATCACGATACACGGAACTAAGCTACCAGTGATTGCATATGATTTTCGTTGAACACATTACATTTCGAAATAGCACTTAAGATCTGGAGGCCGTATTCCCACGTTGTTAGTATGTTTCCGCATTAACAAGTGTTTACATTCTCCACAGCGCAGTGCTGGAACATTCGTGCTGTCGTTGTCCGCCTTACAGTAACTTTCTTAAGCCCTTGTCTTGCAGTGAATGGGGTTCAATGCGAAGGGACATATAGAAGTATCTGTTTATTGGGAAATAGTGCCATTCCACTAACTTCTCTGCAGTCGTCAATATCACTGAGAGAGTTTTAATCATCATCCGATTCTTAAATTGCAGTAATATGACTTGTATATGTAAAACATATCTGTTTGTAGCTATAAAAACCGATGTATATTGTGCTCCAATACCACTCAATATATTATTAGACTTGTTCCATTTTCAGTAATCTCTAACAGCAATACTAGCAAAACAAGAACAAGCAGTTTATTAAATACCTATTTTTTTCGGAAAATCTTTAAAATGTTTTGCTGTCCAGGGGATATTCAGGTTTCGGCAACGAGATCCCCACTATAGATGTCAGAGACATTAACCATCGAATCGATGTCAGTGTTTGATTCTGGTAAATACTTTTCGGGAAGACTGTGTCAGTCATTCCAGTCGTCGTCTAACAACTTAATGCTTTTCCATTAAGTTTCGGGTGTGCAGCCGCAAGAAATCTCCTTCCTCTTCTAATATTTCGGCTGTAAAACGTTCAGCCATCTTCAGAGTGATGTCTTGCGGCTCACTCTGAAGATGGCTGAACGTTTTGCAGCCGAAATATTAGAAGAGGAAGGAGATTTCTTGCGGCTGCACACCCGAAACTTAATGGAACAGTCTTTGCGCCACCAAAAGCTGAAGATTCACAACTTAATGCTTTGGTTGTCTAGCATTAGCTTCTTTCGACAAGGAACGATTGGAAAGGTGTAATGGTCATGGTCTCTTAAGCTAACGAAATCTTGGGGGCACTATTTTTTCTGGGTACGACAATTTGTACTTCTGAACACAATTCGGAAGCCCCAAAACGCTGTGTAGAGAGTGATACCTCTTGTTTTGTTATGAATCTTTTAAAAAATAGGCGAGATAACCTAAAAGTGAAGTCCACAAGCCCCGGTATCAAATAGTTTCTTACCTCAGCAATTCAACATTTGTGAACCTAGACTCTTTCGGCAATCTTGGCCTTCACTTTCAGTACATTTGTGACAGTATCATCACATTTATCGCTTTGCGATAGTAAATAAAAGTTAGCGGCTTAATGTTCTTAACTGCGCTGCAGGGAAATACGAGGGCGGTTCAGAAAGTAACGTCCGATTGGTCACAGTGCGGGTTGTGGGGGGAGTAGCGACGCCATCTGTGCGTTCACGCACTCAACAGGTCAGTCGGCATCAAGCCGTGGTCGAGTGAACGTCGTACCTGCGCTAGTTTAGTTTTTGTGGCAGTTTGAAATGTGTGCTGCAATAGAAAACCCCGCCAAATGTGAAGTGCGTGCTGTCATAAGGTTTTTTACAGCCAAAGGATATTCTGCAGCAGCTATTCATCGTGAGCTTTGTGCCGTGTACGGACCAAGAGTTATGAGTGAAGGAGTTGTCCGTGAATGGGTACGTTTATTTAAAAGTGGACGAGAAAACGTTCATGATGAAGAGAGGAGTGGTAGACCATCATTGGTGACTGACGAACTCGTTCAGACAGTTGATGCAAAAGTTCGTGAAAATCGACGTTTCTCAATGTCGGAGTTGTCTACTGGTTTTCCACAGATTTCTAAGACTCTCTTGTACGAGATAGTGACAGCAAGATTGGGTTACCGTAAGTTCTGTGCACGATGGGTGCCCAAAATTCTTACCGACCACCACAAAACTCAAAGAATGGCCTCTGCATTAGAGGACGAAGGAGAACCATTGTTAAACAGAATCGTGACCGGTGACGAAACCTGGATTGAGTACGTGAACCCTGAGACAAAAGAACAATCAAAGATGTGGGCACATTCAAATTCGCCTACCAAACCAAGAAAAGCCTCGCAAGATTTTTCTGCCAGAAAACTGATGGCAACGGTGTTTTGGGATGCCAAAGGGGTGTCGTTGGTTGAATTCATGGAACGTGGTACGACCATTAATCAAGACGTGTACTGTGAAACAATAAAAAAGTTACGACGGGCTATACAGAACAAACGCTGTGGTATGCTGACTTCCGGTATCGTTTTTTTGCACGATAACGCCCGTCCTCACTCTGCTCGCAGAACAACGGCCGTTCTTGAGTCCTTCAAGTGGGACGTTATCAACCATCCACCTTACAGCCCAGACCTGGCGCCAAGTGATTATCACCTCTTCATGCATTTGAAGAAATGGCTCGGGTCACAGTGGTTTGATGACGACGAAGAGCTCAAAGATGTGGTCACAGGCTGGCTCCAGGCACAAGCGGGTGATTTTTATGCAGAAGGAATTTCAAAGCTTGTGAAGAGATACAATAAGTGCCTCAATCGCTATGGAGACTATGTAGAAAAATAGTGCAAAGATGTAGTTGTAAGATGTATATATTAAAATATTTTTATTTAACTTGGTGTATTTTTTTAAATCAACCAGAGGTTACTTTCTGAACGGCCCTCGTACATCGTTAGTGAGATTCGTGAATTCCCCTTCGCTGAGACATGCCTGAGAGGGTGCAGTGATGGACAAGGGTGGTCGCAGTTCTGTGAATACGGGACGGCTGAAGCCCGCCTCTGCTTGGTTCCGGTTGGCAGAAGTCTTGTGGCGGCACGCTGGTCGGTCTCCGTTTTCCGCAAGGTGGCGTTTTCTTGGAACTCATAGCAGGGCGATCACAGCTCGCTTGAGCGTTTCTTGTGTGACGAATATGGATTTCCTGTTGGCAGTAACAAATACGTGACAGTATCGTTGTGACTTGTTGACTGTGGGAAAATTGCAGAATCAAGCTGTCCGGATGACGTCAGCTAATCAGAAAGGTCATCAGCATAGGCACTGTCTAAGCCATTACTGGCGACACAGTGTAAGGGTGGTCGGAAATTCCCGTTACAAACTTCTAGAACTTGTAGAGGGCAGTGAGTACGTAATATTTTGAATAGGAACACATGTCCGGAAACCTACCGTTTTCGTGCTACAGCCGTTTGAAAACATGTGTGCTAGGTAGATTTGCAACAGGATAGTCATAGTGATGGGTGCTTACGTCAGATCGGCTGATGTCATTTGACATCGTATCCTACCTCACTGACCTGGTTGAGCCTCATTCACGCGTATGTCAGTGTTGGAGCAACATGGTCGAGTACAAGTTTGCAGAAAACACCGACATGATCTTCCTGAATGGCGAAGCTCACGGGAATGGAAGAGCTGCTCGTCGCCTTTATCAAGATAGTTCTCCACAACTTCAGACTACATCGCGTACCCTTTTCGCCACAATCACGCAGCGGTTTCGAGAAAGGGTATCTTCACCAGCAGCAGGCGTGACTGTGGCGCTCCAGGGAGGCTCCACACGTCCGAACTGGAAGAGGCGGTAGTGCATCACGTTGATGAGAACCCGTCAACAAGTACACGAGCAGTCTCATTGTCTATTAATGAGTGGAACTGTAAAACAAGTGATTTACTGGATCACACCAACTACTTGTAAAAATGGTCGCTTTAGCAACACGTTTTCAAATGGTTATAGTACGGAAATGGTACGTTTCTGAACATGCGTGCCTTTTCAAAATATTATGTACTCACTCCCCACTACAAGTCCTAGAAGTTTGTAACGGGAATTTCCGACCACCCTGTATACAGAGTGTAATATTTCTGGCTTAGTCAGCCATCACCTGCTCCCAGAGCAGTGGAGATGCAAGAAGTATATAGATGACGAAATGTGGTGTGAGGTACCTGTGACAGATGTTAGATTCGATACTATTCCCGTGAGAAAGACCGCCTACATAATGCTACTGCTCTGTGATCGGCTGCTGTGTTCGGAGCAAGGGCGCCAAAACGTTAAAGTATAGTTATTATTATTAGTTAAACTACTCATTGGAATGACTTTACTTTTTAATATAAATATCTCTCAACAGCTGACTATCAATCAGTCATTTTAGAATTATTAAAAACAATTTAAATAAAAAACAAAAGACTGACGAAATTGCAGACGAAGCACTTCGGAAGCGATCGGGTCACGCCGTTTCTGGTATGGCGTGCGAAGTGTTTCGGGCTGTTCGTCACTCTGGATTAGGCAGTCGAGATGTACAGTCATGTTGTCTGTGGCAGGATGTGTTTGCCAGTATTCAGTATTAAAAGATTAACTCCGGTAGTCATGAGGCACAGACACGTGCCACAAATAGTGTAAAGATACATTTTCGTAAAAAATTGTGTTTGATCACGTACTTTGCTGTATCACGAGGTGTTGTATTAAGGTCATGTAGTCTTCTCGTGTGGCTATATTAAAATACGCGAGTGGCATCTCAAAGAAGTGATACATTATTTCAGAACAGAACCTCACTACAAGTCAGCTTCAGCCTCAAGATACAGCACCTACGACCTGCGTGCTGTTTCCTGCGCTGGGAACATCAGCTTGAAGGCAGCAGGTTAGTGAACTATAACAGAACCTTCGTATTCCACACACTACAGTGGAAATAACTAGGCGCCTCATGTGTACTGCATGCACAGAACGAATGTGCACAGTGACACGTCACTCGCAGTAATGCTGAGGAGGTAAAGGAGGATGATAGCTATTAACACGAACAATCAATTCATTCTGCCTTTCTTGCCGTAAGCGTACCAACATCTGGCCAGTTAATGGGCATACTGTAAGCGACAGTGGAGAAGTTTTGGCAGGCTTCTCCATGTGCTTCAGCGTGTTGAGATGAATTCTTGGTCGTCACTGTTGTGGAAGTTGTGAATCCTCCCCTGCAAGCGGTGTTTTTCCGGTGGCAGAGAGGAACACGGGTGAGTGAAGGAGTCGGAGCTATGACGCGTGTCCATTAGGTCACATGGAGAGAGAGAGAGAGAGAGAGAGAGAGAGAGAGAGAGAGAGGCGCCTGGCCGCAGCTTAGCGCAGTTTTCGCAGAATCGATGGAGTTAGGTGTAGCTGTGGCCGTAAAACTACTGCTAATCATCGACGAGCGTGCAGGAGTGTGTGCATATAAACAAACTTGCCACAGCAAGTACCTGTTATGCTACAAAGCGCACTAGTCAGTTAACCCGGCTGAAGACAATCGTGTCAGCTGAACAGTAACCTGGAGGCTATCCATGGCTGGTAGCATTAGAGGCGACATTTCTGTGATGTTTAGTGGATAAAACTGAACTGTTAAATCAGCTACGATGTAAATACGTAATGCCCTTAACTTTTTAAGTTACTAAGTTGTACAAAAAGGAACATCTCTGCAGTAAGATGGTCGAAACACATTGCTGTAAGGTGCCATGTTGTTAATAATGATATCTATGGTCCATGTGTTTTAATTTTGGCTGATTTACAGAGTGCATGAACAGACTTCCAAGCACAGTAGGTCACAAAGTCTAAAAGAACCGATGATAAAAAAGAAAATGTAGATTAAATTTTAAACACTCTTTTTTTCATCAGATACCATTTTTCTCAAGCGCATTTAACTCTAAGGCATCGTCTTGGCTAAAATATTTTAGAGGTAAAACAGTGAAAGAAAGTTGTATACGTGAAAGAGACCTGAAGACAAAGAAAGTTTTCAGATTACACGTTAAGGAAGAGAATTGGAAACCAAGACTTAAAATATAAAATATTTCTTGGGGCAACCGTGGATTCTGACCACAATTTGTAGTTCACGAACCGCAGTTTAAAACTGAAGAAGTAGCAAAAAAAGTTGGAAGTTTAGGAATTTGCAGTTGGATAAATTGAAAGAACCTGAGGTGGTCTACAGTTTCAGAGGGAGCATTAGGCGACAACTAACAGAAAAAGAGGAAAGGAATGGGTAACATTGAGATATAATGAAGGCAGCAGAGGATCGAATAGGTAAAAATACAAGTCCCGGTAGAAATTCTTGAGTAATGCACGATATATTGGATTAAATGACGAAAGGAGAATGTGTAAAGAGAGCAAATGAAGCAGGAAACAGGAATACAAGACGTATAAAACACGAGATTGACGGAAAGTGCAAAATGACAAAGTAGAAATACCTAAGAAGGAAATGCATAGCTACACAATCATGCAGTTTCATCGTAAAGATAGATCCGCCTGTAGGAAGGTAGAGAGACTTTTGGAGAAAGGAGAAGCACGTGTACTAATAGTGGGTCCTGAGATGGCAAAGCAGTGCTAAGCGAAGTGGTAGACCAAAAAGCGAAGAAATATCCTGAGGAGTTACAGTAGGCAAACAAACATAGTACAATGTGGAATGGGAAGAGAATGCAAATTAAGATAAAAGAGGAGATACGATACTGCAAGAATAATTTTAGAGAGCACTGACAGACCGACATTTAAGAAGGCCTCTGGAGTAGACCACGTTCCCTCAGAACTACTGAGATCGATGGGAGCGCCAGACATGAAAAGTTTTAGACTGTTATTTGGACAGCAAAGTAATTGACGATGAGAGAAGTAAAATGCGGTCTAGAAACAGCAAGAAAAGCTTTCCTGAAAAAATAATTTTCTTCAACATCGAATATAAATTTAAATGTTACGAAGTCATTTTTGAAAGTATTTGTCTGGAGCGTAGGACTTCTGTGGAAGTGAAACCAAGACAATAAACAAGAAGAAACAGAAGCTTCTGAAATATGGTGCTACAGAAGAATACTGAAGAAGAGATGGGTTGGCCGGATTATTAATGAGAAAGTACTGAATCGAACTGAAGAGACAAGAAGTTGATGGCGCAACTTGACTAAGAGAAAGGATCGGTTGACAGATTACATCCTGAGATATCAAGGAATAGCTAGTTTCTCCATAGAGGGAAGAGTGGCGGGTAAATACTGCAAAACTGCAGACTGTGATCAAGGATTGACCGCAGTAAACAGGTTGAAATTGTGATAGGTTACAGCAGTTATGCAGAGTTGAAGAGAATTGCAAACGATGGGCCAGAGTGGAGAGTTGCATCAAAGCAGACTCCGGACTGAAGGCCGCAACAACAAATAGTTTTGCTGTTATTGAAATGCACTAAGAGACACTAGAATTGCGTTGCTGCAGCGGAAATGAAGTCGCCTTGGCGGCGCTTCCGTCGCGGAAGCTTTTGACAGGACACTACGCCACGACACGGCGTGGGACACACAGGATGTGCGGCTAACTCCGTCACGCCGTGGGACTTTTTCCATGGACTGTTCTTACGGTGGAGAACAGCGTGCACTCGGAGATCATCTTTCAGTGGCACTAACTGCAGACAGTGACCAGCCGACACGTGTGCAGCGGGTTAAGTTTAAGGCAGTAGTAGTATCTAACTTCCCGTAACAGGGTACACGTGGGTGCGATTACGCAGTTTTTTCGCAAGCGACCGCAAGATTAAAAGTTTTTATATATTACTACTTTGTTCTATGAAGGGACATTAAGATGTAAGAGCGTCGCAAGTGAAAACAATCGCAGGTGTTCGATTCTCGTCCAGACACGCAGTTTTAACCTGACAGGAAATTTCAAGTTTACGTGTGGTAACTTTGTGTTTACTTTAACTTCAGTAGTCTTCTGTATATTTGGGCCCACAGCCGCTGTAAAACTCATCAGGGAAGTCATTGTCCTGCATAGGCTGTTTTTAATTTTGAAATAAGTATTTTATTTCATGCTTTTGCTCTATTTGCTTATTTCGCCCACTTAGGCATTTCCATGCTATTTTCCACACATTAGTTTGGCGGGAGTTCCATCTAATGGCACCTCCAATGAAGGTTACCTATGAACGTGGTGTACCGGACACAAGACAGGTTGGAATCCACCCTTATGAGGGTCTTTGTCACTGTGGGAGCTTCAGCCACACTGTTAACTCACTTATACAATAAAACTGCGACAATGACTTCCCTGAAGAAATAAAATCTTTACACTTTCTAAAAAGTTCATGTAGTCATCAGCCCAGATATCGTTTTGAACACAAAACAGTGCTGGTGGGGCCGGCCGGAGTGGCCGAGCGGTTTTAGACGCTACAGTCTGGAACCGCGCGACCGCTACGGTCGCAGGTTCGAATCCTGCCTTGGGCATGGGTGTGTGTGATGTCCTTAGGTTAGTTTGGTTTAAGTAGTTCTACGTTCTAGGGGACTGATGACCTCCGAAGTTAAGAGCCATTTGAACCAGTTCTGGTGGGCACAGTCCTACTTGAGGTGGAGTAAAACCTTTGCCACGCTACGCTCGTTAATGACCACTGTTTTCTGTCCTGCGCTATCAGCCCCAGCTCAACTAGGAACCTACCTCATTCGTGACCTACGCGCAAGCTTCCATTCCCAGTTCTCAGACCTTTGCTTAATCAAATTAACACGATTAAAGCGACTACCCTGCCTGACAAGAAAAGTGAAACGCTGAGAACAGGAGAGGAAAACGAAATGAATGTCACGATGTGAGAAAGTATGTGATGTTATTTCGGTGCTTACAAGATCGACGTAAATTTACAAAGAACTTGGAATTCAAAAGTATGACGTTGCACCCACTCCGGTCTGACTGCATGTCTGATTCGACGATTCGACTGGAAAAGGTGTTACAATGCTGTTGTATCCTTTGTTGAGGCAAGCTGGCCTAGAACTGTTGTAAATGGTAACTGGTAGTCTGGGTACTGTAAGTGGGACAGTGTTGATGTCCAGGATGGTCCCAAAAATGTTCTACCGGGGACAGATATGGAGATCCTTCCGGCCATGTGAGTGCCTCATGTGGCGTCCCTTCCCTCCTTCTTCACTCGCCGGCACGAGACGCGACTCGTAACGATGTTCGTCCCTGTCGGTATGACGTGGAACAGAACCTGTAACTCTCGTAAGAACACAACTCCTCACGTGCTTTAGAAATATTATGTTATCTGTCCGCAACAGTCTTCTCAGCTTGTGCGAGCTGGTAAACTGCCATCGTTTATTTTTATTTTTATGCCCGGTTAGTTCCGTGATGAAATAAAATCTTGATTCTTGATTTCATCATTACGGTCATTTTTCACATCATACATAGCGGGGATGAAATTTTGCTGTCTACTATTCCGGTGCTATGCCGTTGCTACGTCAAGTTATTAACAATAATCCGACGTAACTCAGTGGAGTACATTTTTTTTAATATGCCATAATACTGGTTTAAACTAATCACTTTTCACTGTCCATTATTCATATACTCACTTAGTCACTTAAAATGTTTAAAGAGTCAATCAACTTGCATTAATACACATTGTATTGTCCCTTTAATGAGTTAGGCGACACGTAAGATTTACCTTTTGACTCAGATTTTATTATTCTTTCTGTAATTAATTGTTTGTTCCTACAACACACGCACACCGATATCTCATTGAAGATTAACTTCAGTTCAGTAATCGTGACGCTGACGACAACTTTTGACTAATCGGCGTACTTGTCTTTCTTCGTGTCTTTCTTTTATTGTGTCCTACTCGAGACTACGAATTGTTTTTCTCTCGTTGATCCATTTCTCTCAAGGTTTGTAACTGTTCGTCAGTACGAAGGCTAAGTCCGATAAACCAATATCACTCAATTGAAGTCTAACACTCGTCTTACTATACCGTCGCGTTAAGAACGGTAAATATTAACTTTCGTCAATCGAATGACTGAGCAATACTTCAGTCTCTACGTCACGAATTATTAAACTTCCAAAACTGAAACAATCTAATAGCGTTTGCGTCCAGACAACTATCGCAAAAGTACTCTAGAGCGACTCAAGAGCAACTTACTAACTGAACATTTCCATATCCGAGTTGCATTGTAGTCGCACTGAATTTCCTTTTCGATGCGGCTACAACTCTCTTCCATGGTAAATGTTATCTTTGACTGAATTACTTTCTTGGATTTAACCTTCGTTCATATGATTTTGAATTTATTCTATAGATGTTTGATAAAGAATTTATGATAATCCTTCCCTTTTATCTCCCCTTTTTGTATGCTATTCTAAGTATTTGAATGATACAGGTGTTAATCAAAATATTACCAGTGTAGACTTTATTGTCAATAGTTGCCGTCACTGTTAAGATGACTCACTTCCCTACTTTAAATTTCCATAAAGTTTGTTAATCGGGGTTTTCTGTCCTTGCGGCGTTACACTCAATATCACGTAGACACTTCACAGAGATAGTTGCTATGTATAGACGACCACTGTCTTGTTGCAAAATGGCATGACGACATTGTTGCGTGATAATTACGAGTACACAGGATGTCAGCGAGGTCCCGTTGTGGCGTCAGAGCTTCCTCGATCACTACCAGCCATCATCTGACGTCATATCCGATGGCCCCTCACACCACGACGCTGTGTATTTCCAGATCCTTGAAATAATGAGGCCTCTCTCCAGGATGCCACACCACTCCCTGCCGGTGATCATCCAGGGTAGTGCGGAACCGCGATTCAGTGCTGAACACAGTAAGACACCATTCATTAGTATTCCATGCTTCCCGGCTTGGCACCACTGCACACGCTGCCGTTTGTGTTGTGGCGTTACTGGCAGCCTATGCATTCTCTAGTCTGACTCCTGTTCGCCACCGACCAATGTTGTGGGACCACGCAGAATGTTACAGGGAGTCCACAGCTTGTTCTCAGATAGCACGCATAGGCACGCGTAGGCTTGAACGGGCTATGCTTGGTGAACGATACGACGATCCTCCATTGTTGTGGTTTTCGACTGCCACTTTGACGACAATTTTACTTTCCTCACATTCCCGTGCTGACCAGCATCTGGCCACGGTCACATTCGAATGATCCACAGATCTGGACACTGCACGATTATACAAGCCAGCCAGATGGAGATCTGTATTAAAACCTCTTTCAAACATTTTTAAGGTGTTATTTACGCTGTCTCACACGAGTACGCGGTCTCTTCGTCTCCTTCATAGTCATCACTCGACATCTGACGCTTTTCACGATCCTTACGTATCCTATCAGGCCTGGTAGCAACACTAAACTCGAGCGATACTGATCGACCCTAGTGGCCGGTCTTACAGTGACAGAGAACGGCAACTCTATTTACATACCCGCCGATGGCAAGTACATGTACGAAGTTATACTGACATCCGACCACGTCTTCCAGGTGCTCCACTTTTTTTGTCAGGGCACGTATATAGTCAGTTTCAAGGTTGTGTAAATGTAAAAAACCCAACACAAGAAACTAATGTCTTACACACTGAAGAGCCAAAGAAACTGAGAGCTGAAGAGCGCGTTGCAACGCATCCCAGATATGCTCAATAATTTTCGTGTCTGGGGAGTTTGGTGACCAACGGAAGTATTTAAACTGAGAAGAGTGTTGCTGGAGCAACCCTGTAGCAATTCTGGACGTGTGAGGTGTCGCATTGCCCTGCTGGAATTGCCCTAGGCCGTCGGAATGCACAATGGACATGAATGGATGCAGGTAATCAGACAGGATGCTTACGTACGTGTCGCTTGTCAGAGTAGTATCTAGACGTATCAGGGGTCCCAATCACTTCAATTGCACATGGCTCACACCATTACAGAACCTCCACCAGCTTAAACAGTCCACTGCTGACATGCAAGGTCCGCGGGTTCATGAGGTTGTCTCCATACCTGTACGCGTCCGTCATTCAGACGACGTGTGATCGACTAACTCTCAGAAATAAAAGTGTGGCCTTCGTCGCACTTCCAAAGTCTGAAAGTCCGCTTCTCTACATCTCCAAGCCCCAAGTATCTGTTTCCGCGTCTCCATCCAATGTGCCGACTTTCGCGTTCTCCTCTCGCAACTTAAATTCCTAGAAAACGGCTCCTCAACTTCCACTTACAGATATTTTTTAGAATAGCCAAAGGGCATTCATATTGTCTTACTAAATAGAGAAGTCTTTACTCCACATGGAGTTGTCAGACCTTCGTACTTTCTCCCCAATAAAGGCAGAAGAAAAAATGTAATCATTAAGCAGCGACTGAGCTTCCCACGAAATACCACGAATGAAAATCTCCAGAACAACGTGGGACCCTCCGCTTTTTCTAAGAAAACCGTTGCTGGAGGAAGATAAAATTCCACCCAGGTATTCTTTGAGCAGAAATAGCAACTTGTGTACTGGCCGGACTTGCGACACGGTTCATTATACCGGCTCTTTTTGGACACTGTTTGATGCCACAGCGCTTGGCTGTGCACACTGCTGTCTCGACTACTCGCACTACTCCCTTGCTATCCCGGACACTCCTGGGTCCGGCAACTGCCTACCTGGTCTCCAGGGTCCAGGTCACTGACCATGCTTCCAGCTGCCCTGTTCTAAGGAACTGCCTATTCCGCGTAGGGCCCCTGTCTACTCCTGCCGTAAGGACCATCCAAGGCGCGGTTCTAGGCGCAGGACTGCTACGGTCGCAGGTTCGAATCCTGCCTCGGGCATGGATGTGTGTGATGTCCTTAGGTTAGTTAGGTTTAAGTAGTTCTAAGTTCTAGGGGACTGATGACCTAAGATGTTAAGTCCCATAGTGCTCAGAGCCATTTGAAACATTTTTGACCATCCAAGACCCGGTCACTGTCATACATCACAACAAGTACAGGAGATGCAATTACCTGTGTTGTCCGAGCCAGATAATAATCGACTGGTAGAAACATGGTACAGATTTCGATACGACGAACCAAATACAGGGATGTGTGAGACACGTTATGCCACTACTTGAGTGACATGTTCGAAGGTCATTATCGTTAGTAGTACACTATTCTGTCACATGAATGTGACCACCTGCTGAAAGCTTGAATAACCACCTTTTGCAGCGCGGTCGGCTGCGAGTGACACTTTGGTAGCTCCTCGGTTCATTTGAGTGCTTGAAGTTGCACGTGTATTTGCCTGTACACAGCAGCCGTCGTTCACCCCTGTCACCTACGGCCTGTTGTGCACCGCATCCGCCTCGGCGCCGGTTTTGGATAGCGTCTCCCTGACATTCACGGTGTACTTTAACCACGGCGCCACGCGAAGAGAAGTTAACCGTTTCAGAAATGTTTCCACCCTTGGCCCGAAAGCCAATGATCGTTCCCTTTTGGGCGTCATACAGATGGCTTCCTTTCCGCATTACGACAACGACTACACTGTTCCCCGACATACTTTATATACCCTTCACTGCTGATGCTGCCACCTGCGAGTCGTTATTCCACGTTGACGTCGAACGTAGGCGGTGGTCACATTGATGTGGCTGCACCGTGCATTATCGTAGCTTATCGTTTAGTAATTTTTTTCGTGTGTTTGCAGCTCGTGGTATTGCGATAGCGTTATCGCTTCCCGCGCACGGGATCCCGGGCTCGATTCCCGGTGGGGTCAGGGATTTTTCCTGACTCGAAATGACTGGATGTTGCTGTGCCGTCCGCATCATCATCATCATTAAACCCCTTTCCGGTCGGAGGAACGCAATGGCAAACCACCTCCACTAGGACCTTGCCTAATACGGCGCTGCCGGTCTGCCGTATCGTCCCCTCCGCTCCTCGGAGTATGAGATCTCATTCTTTTTCATTTAATTCAGCAGTTGTTTAAAAAGTTGTATAATACTGTGAATTAAGAAATTTTGGAAATTTGTCGTAAGTTAATCTAACCTAAACTAACTTACACTAATGACAACACACATACCCATGCCCGAGGGAGGGAGGAATCGAACCTGCGATGGGGAGAACCGCGTGAACCGTGGTAAGGTGTCTGAGACCACGCGGCTACCCCGCGCGGCGACTCTGCTGAGTAGAATTGGGAAAAAGAGAAATTTGTGGCACAACTTGACTAAAAGAAGGGATCGCTTGGTAGGACATCAAGGGATCACCAATTTAGTTCAAATAGTTCAAATGGCTCTGAGCACTTTGGGACTTAACTGCTGAGGTCATCAGTCCCCTAGAACTATTAAAACCTAACTAACCTAAGGACATCACACACATCCATACCCGAGGCAGGATTGGAACCTGCGACCGTAGCGGTCGCGCGGTTCTAGACTGTAGCGCCTAGAACCGCTCGGCCACCCCGTCCGGCTCCACCAATTTAGTATTGGAGGGCAGCGTGGAGGGTAAAAATCGTAGAGGGAGACCAAGACATGAATACACTAAACAGATTCAGAAGGATGTGGGTTGCAGTAGGTACAGGGAGATCAAGAAGCTTGCATAGGATAGAGTAGCATGGAGAGCTGCATCAAACCAGTCTCTGGACTGAAGATCACAACAACAACAACAACAACAACAACAACATTGTTCATGAGTTATACATTGAGTACTGTGTTCAAACGTGGCGCACCACGCTTCATAATAGGAAACTAGACAGTACGTCAAAGCAAATTTGAAGAATAAATAGAAGTTCAAGCCGAACAACTGTTATGCAATAATGCGCGACGGCAAGTGGTTGCACAGGAATGTCACCAATCCCTTGCTCAGGGAATAGTTTTATATATAAGCTAGACCTTGTTGCTCTTATAAGTTCCATGTAATCTGCAGAACAGATATTGTGTATACAACAAGCAATATTATTTAATTTCGCTTATA